>NW_027617264.1:0-131202 GCF_964187855.1 Myxine glutinosa | reverse complement strand
AAGTGGTTTCCTGCATCAACACAAGTGCGAAAAGTGGTTTTTCAACACTATCACAAGTGCAAAAAGTGTTTTTTCCACACTAATACAAGTGCAAAAGTGGTTTCCTGCACCAACACAAGTGCAAAAAGTGGTTTTTCAACACTAACAGAAGTGCGAAAAGTGGTTTTTCAACACTAACACAAGTGCGAAAAGTGGTTTTTCAACACTAACACAAGTGCGAAAAGTGGTTTTTCAACACTAACACAAGTGCGAAAAGTGGTTTTTCAACACTAACACAAGTGCGAAAAGTGGTTTTTCAACACTAACACAAGTGCAAAAAGTGGTTTTTCCACACTAATACAAGTGCAAAAGTGGTTTCCTGCACCAACACAAGTGCGAAAAGTGGTTTTTCAACACTAACACAAGTGCGAAAAGTGGTTTTTCAACACTATCACAAGTGCAAAAAGTGGTTTTTCCACACCAATACAAGTGCAAAAAGTGTTTTTTCCACACTAATACAAGTGCAAAAGTGATTTCCTGCACCAACACAAGTGCGAAAAGTGGTTTTTCAACACTAACACAAGTGCGAAAAGTGGTTTTCCACACTAATACAAGTGCAAAAGTGGTTTCCTGCACCAACACAAGTGCGAAAAGTGGTTTTTCAACACTAACACAAGTGCGAAAAGTGGTTTTTCAACATTATCACAAGCGCAAAAAGTGTTTTTTCCACACTAATACAAGTGCAAAAGTGGTTTCCTGCACCAACACAAGTGCGAAAAGTGGTTTTTCAACACTAACACAAGTGCGAAAAGTGGTTTTTCAACACTATCACAAGTGCAAAAAGTGTTTTTTCCACACTAATACAAGTGCAAAAGTGGTTTCCTGCACCAACACAAGTGCGAAAAGTGGATTTTCATCACTAACACAAGTGCGAAAAGTGGTTTTTCAACACTAACACAAGTGCGAAAAGTGGTTTTTCAACACTATCACAAGTGCGAAAAGTGTTTTTTCCACACTAATACAAGTGCAAAAGTGGTTTCCTGCACCAACACAAGTGTGAAAAGTGGTTTTTCAACACTAACACAAATGCGAAAAGTCGTTTTTCAACACTATCACAAGTGCAAAAAGTGTTTTTTTCCATACTAATACAAGTGTGAAAAGTGGTTTATCAACACTATCACAAGTGCAAAAAGTGTTTTTTCCACAATAATACAAGTGCAAAAGTGGTTTCCTGCACCAACACAAGTGCGAAAAGTAGTTTTTCAACACTAACACAAGTGCGAAAAGTGGTTTTTCAACACTAACACGAGTACGAAAAGTGGTTTTTCCACACTAATACAAGTGCAAAAGTGGTTTCCTGCACCAACACAAGTGCGAAAAGAGGTTTTTCAACACTAACACAAGTGCGAAAAGTGGTTTTTCAACACTATCACAAGTGCAAAAAGTGTTTTTTTCCACACTAATACAAGTGCAAAAGTGGTTTCCTGCACCAACACAAGTGCAAAAAGTGGTTTTTCAACACTAACAGAAGTGCGAAAAGTGGTTTTTCAACACTAACACAAGTGCGAAAAGTGGTTTTTCAACACTAACACAAGTGCAAAAAGTGGTTTTTCCACACTAATACAAGTGGAAAAGTGGTTTCCTGCACCAACACAAGTGCGAAAAGTGGTTTTTCAACACTAACACAAGTGCGAAAAGTGGTTTTTCAACACTAACACAAGTGCGAAAAGTGGTTTTTCAACACTATCACAAGTGCAAAAAGTGTTTTTTCCACACTAATACAAGTGCAAAAGTGGTTTCCTGCACCAACACCAGTGCGAAAAGTGGTTTTTCAACACTAACACAAGTGCGAAAAGTGGTTTTTCAACACTAACACAAGTGCGAAAAGTGGTTTTTCAACACTATCACAAGTGCAAAAAGTGTTTTTTTCCACACTACTACAAGTGCAAAAGTGGTTTCCTGCACCAACACAAGTGCGAAAAGTGGTGTTTCAACACTAACACAAGTGCGAAAAGTGGTTTTTCAACACTAACACAAGTGCGAAAAGTGGTTTTTCCACACTAATACAAGTGCAAAAGTGGTTTTCTGCACCAACACAAGTGGGAAAAGTGGTTTTTCAACACTAACACAAGTGCGAAAACTGGTTTTTCAACACTAACACAAGTGCGAAAAGTGGTTTTTCAACAATAACACAAGTGCGAAAAGTGGTTTTTCAACACTAACACAAGTGCGAAAAGTGGTTTTTCAACACTAACACAAGTGCGAAAAGTGTTTTTTCCACACTAATACAAGTGCAAAAGTGGTTTCCTGCATCAACACAAGTGCGAAAAGTGGTTTTTCAACACTATCACAAGTGCAAAAAGTGTTTTTTCCACACTAATACAAGTGCAAAAGTGGTTTCCTGCACCAACACAAGTGCGAAAAGTGGTTTTTCAACACTAACACAAGTGCGAAAAGTCATTTTTCAACACTATCACAAGTGCAAAAAGTGTTTTTTTCCATACTAGTACAAGTGCAAAAGTGGTTTCCTGCACCAACACAAGTGCGAAAAGTGGTTTTTAAACACTAACACAAGTGCGAAAAGTGGATTTTCAACACTATCACAAGCGCAAAAAGTGTTTTTTCTGCACCAACACAAGTGTGAAAAGTGGTTTTTCAACACTAAAACAAGTGCGAAAAGTGGTTTTTCAACACTAACACAAGTGCGAAAAGTGGTTTTTCCACACTAATACAAGTGCAAAAGTGGTTTTCTGCACCAACACAAGTGGTAAAAGTGGTTTTTCAACACTAACACAAGTGCGAAAACTGGTTTTTCAACACTAACACAAGTGCGAAAAGTGGTTTTTCAACAATAACACAAGTGCGAAAAGTGGTTTTTCAACACTATCACAAGTGCAAAAAGTGTTTTTTCCACACTAATACAAGTGCAAAAGTGGTTTCCTGCACCAACACAAGTGCGAAAAGTGGTTTTTCAACACTAACACAAGTGCGAAAAGTGGTTTTTCAACACTAACACAAGTGCGAAAAGTGGTTTTTCAACACTAACACAAGTGCGAAAACTGGTTTTTCAACACTAACACAAGTGCGAAAAGTGGTTTTTCAACAATAACACAAGTGCGAAAAGTGGTTTTTCAACACTATCACAAGTGCAAAAAGTGTTTTTTCCACACTAATACAAGTGCAAAAGTGGTTTCCTGCACCAACACAAGTGCGAAAAGTGGTTTTTCAACACTAACACAAGTGCGAAAAGTGGTTTTTCAACACTATCACAAGTGCAAAAAGTGTTTTTTCCACACTAATACAAGTGCAAAAGTGGTTTCCTGCACCAACACAAGTGCGAAAAGTGGATTTTCATCACTAACACAAGTGCGAAAAGTGGTTTTTCAACACTAGCACAAGTGCGAAAAGTGGTTTTTCAACACTATCACAAGTGCGAAAAGTGTTTTTTCCACACTAATACAAGTGCAAAAGTGGTTTCCTGCACCAACACAAGTGTGAAAAGTGGTTTTTCAACACTAACACAAATGCGAAAAGTCGTTTTTCAACACTATCACAAGTGCAAAAAGTGTTTTTTCCATACTAATACAAGTGTGAAAAGTGGTTTATCAACACTATCACAAGTGCAAAAAGTGTTTTTTCCACAATAATACAAGTGCAAAAGTGGTTTCCTGCACCAACACAAGTGCGAAAAGTAGTTTTTCAACACTAACACAAGTGCGAAAAGTGGTTTTTCAACACTAACACGAGTGCGAAAAGTGGTTTTTCCACACTAATACAAGTGCAAAAGTGGTTTCCTGCACCAACACAAGTGCGAAAAGAGATTTTTCAACACTAACACAAGTGCGAAAAGTGGTTTTTCAACACTATCACAAGTGCAAAAAGTGTTTTTTCCACACTAATACAAGTGCAAAAGTGGTTTCCTGCACCAACACAAGTGCAAAAAGTGGTTTTTCAACACTAACAGAAGTGCGAAAAGTGGTTTTTCAACACTAACACAAGTGCGAAAAGTGGTTTTTCAACACTAACACAAGTGCAAAAAGTGGTTTTTCCACACTAATACAAGTGGAAAAGTGGTTTCCTGCACCAACACAAGTGCGAAAAGTGGTTTTTCAACACTAACACAAGTGCGAAAAGTGGTTTTTCAACACTAACACAAGTGCGAAAAGTGGTTTTTCAACACTATCACAAGTGCAAAAAGTGTTTTTTCCACACTAATACAAGTGCAAAAGTGGTTTCCTGCACCAACACCAGTGCGAAAAGTGGTTTTTCAACACTAACACAAGTGCGAAAAGTGGTTTTTCAACACTAACACAAGTGCGAAAAGTGGATTTTCAACACTATCACAAGTGCAAAAAGTGTTTTTTCCACACTACTACAAGTGCAAAAGTGGTTTCCTGCACCAACACAAGTGCGAAAAGTGGTTTTTCAACACTAACACCAGTGCGAAAAGTGGTTTTTCAACACTAACACAAGTGCGAAAAGTGGTTTTTCCACACTAATACAAGTGCAAAAGTGGTTTTCTGCACCAACACAAGTGGGAAAAGTGGTTTTTCAACACTAACACAAGTGCGAAAACTGGTTTTTCAACACTAACACAAGTGCGAAAAGTGGTTTTTCAACAATAACACAAGTGCGAAAAGTGGTTTTTCAACACTAACACAAGTGCGAAAAGTGGTTTTTCAACACTAACACAAGTGCGAAAAGTGTTTTTTCCACACTAATACAAGTGCAAAAGTGGTTTCCTGCATCAACACAAGTGCGAAAAGTGGTTTTTCAACACTATCACAAGTGCAAAAAGTGTTTTTTCCACACTAATACAAGTGCAAAAGTGGTTTCCTGCACCAACACAAGTGCGAAAAGTGGTTTTTCAACACTAACACAAGTGCGAAAAGTCATTTTTCAACACTATCACAAGTGCAAAAAGTGTTTTTTCCATACTAGTACAAGTGCAAAAGTGGTTTCCTGCACCAACACAAGTGCGAAAAGTGGTTTTTAAACACTAACACAAGTGCGAAAAGTGGATTTTCAACACTATCACAAGCGCAAAAAGTGTTTTTTCTGCACCAACACAAGTGTGAAAAGTGGTTTTTCAACACTAAAACAAGTGCGAAAAGTGGTTTTTCAACACTAACACAAGTGCGAAAAGTGGTTTTTCCACACTAATACAAGTGCAAAAGTGGTTTTCTGCACCAACACAAGTGGTAAAAGTGGTTTTTCAACACTAACACAAGTGCGAAAACTGGTTTTTCAACACTAACACAAGTGCGAAAAGTGGTTTTTCAACAATAACACAAGTGCGAAAAGTGGTTTTTCAACACTATCACAAGTGCAAAAAGTGTTTTTTCCACACTAATACAAGTGCAAAAGTGGTTTCCTGCACCAACACAAGTGCGAAAAGTGGTTTTTCAACACTAACACAAGTGCGAAAAGTGGTTTTTCAACACTAACACAAGTGCGAAAAGTGGTTTTTCAACACTAACACAAGTGCGAAAACTGGTTTTTCAACACTAACACAAGTGCGAAAAGTGGTTTTTCAACAATAACACAAGTGCGAAAAGTGGTTTTTCAACACTATCACAAGTGCAAAAAGTGTTTTTTCCACACTAATACAAGTGCAAAAGTGGTTTCCTGCACCAACACAAGTGCGAAAAGTGGTTTTTCAACACTAACACAAGTGCGAAAAGTGGTTTTTCAACACTATCACAAGTGCAAAAAGTGTTTTTTCCACACTAATACAAGTGCAAAAGTGGTTTCCTGCACCAACACAAGTGCGAAAAGTGGATTTTCATCACTAACACAAGTGCGAAAAGTGGTTTTTCAACACTAACACAAGTGCGAAAAGTGGTTTTTCAACACTATCACAAGTGCGAAAAGTGTTTTTTCCACACTAATACAAGTGCAAAAGTGGTTTCCTGCACCAACACAAGTGTGAAAAGTGGTTTTTCAACACTAACACAAATGCGAAAAGTCGTTTTTCAACACTATCACAAGTGCAAAAAGTGTTTTTTCCATACTAATACAAGTGTGAAAAGTGGTTTATCAACACTATCACAAGTGCAAAAAGTGTTTTTTCCACAATAATACAAGTGCAAAAGTGGTTTCCTGCACCAACACAAGTGCGAAAAGTAGTTTTTCAACACTAACACAAGTGCGAAAAGTGGTTTTTCAACACTAACACGAGTGCGAAAAGTGGTTTTTCCACACTAATACAAGTGCAAAAGTGGTTTCCTGCACCAACACAAGTGCGAAAAGAGATTTTTCAACACTAACACAAGTGCGAAAAGTGGTTTTTCAACACTATCACAAGTGCAAAAAGTGTTTTTTCCACACTAATACAAGTGCAAAAGTGGTTTCCTGCACCAACACAAGTGCAAAAAGTGGTTTTTCAACACTAACAGAAGTGCGAAAAGTGGTTTTTCAACACTAACACAAGTGTGAAAAGTGGTTTTTCAACACTAAAACAAGTGCGAAAAGTGGTTTTTCAACACTAACACAAGTGCGAAAAGTGGTTTTTCCACACTAATACAAGTGCAAAAGTGGTTTTCTGCACCAACACAAGTGGTAAAAGTGGTTTTTCAACACTAACACAAGTGCGAAAACTGGTTTTTCAACACTAACACAAGTGCGAAAAGTGGTTTTTCAACAATAACACAAGTGCGAAAAGTGGTTTTTCAACACTATCACAAGTGCAAAAAGTGTTTTTTCCACACTAATACAAGTGCAAAAGTGGTTTCCTGCACCAACACAAGTGCAAAAAGTGGTTTTTCAACACTAACACAAGTGCGAAAAGTGGTTTTTCAACACTAACACAAGTGCGAAAAGTGGTTTTTCAACACTAACACAAGTGCGAAAACTGGTTTTTCAACACTAACACAAGTGCGAAAAGTGGTTTTTCAACAATAACACAAGTGCGAAAAGTGGTTTTTCAACACTATCACAAGTGCAAAAAGTGTTTTTTCCACACTAATACAAGTGCAAAAGTGGTTTCCTGCACCAACACAAGTGCGAAAAGTGGTTTTTCAACACTAACACAAGTGCGAAAAGTGGTTTTTCAACACTATCACAAGTGCAAAAAGTGTTTTTTCCACACTAATACAAGTGCAAAAGTGGTTTCCTGCACCAACACAAGTGCGAAAAGTGGATTTTCATCACTAACACAAGTGCGAAAAGTGGTTTTTCAACACTAACACAAGTGCGAAAAGTGGTTTTTCAACACTATCACAAGTGCGAAAAGTGTTTTTTCCACACTAATACAAGTGCAAAAGTGGTTTCCTGCACCAACACAAGTGTGAAAAGTGGTTTTTCAACACTAACACAAATGCGAAAAGTCGTTTTTCAACACTATCACAAGTGCAAAAAGTGTTTTTTCCATACTAATACAAGTGTGAAAAGTGGTTTATCAACACTATCACAAGTGCAAAAAGTGTTTTTTCCACAATAATACAAGTGCAAAAGTGGTTTCCTGCACCAACACAAGTGCGAAAAGTAGTTTTTCAACACTAACACAAGTGCGAAAAGTGGTTTTTCAACACTAACACGAGTGCGAAAAGTGGTTTTTCCACACTAATACAAGTGCAAAAGTGGTTTCCTGCACCAACACAAGTGCGAAAAGAGATTTTTCAACACTAACACAAGTGCGAAAAGTGGTTTTTCAACACTATCACAAGTGCAAAAAGTGTTTTTTCCACACTAATACAAGTGCAAAAGTGGTTTCCTGCACCAACACAAGTGCAAAAAGTGGTTTTTCAACACTAACAGAAGTGCGAAAAGTGGTTTTTCAACACTAACACAAGTGCGAAAAGTGGTTTTTCAACACTAACACAAGTGCAAAAAGTGGTTTTTCCACACTAATACAAGTGGAAAAGTGGTTTCCTGCACCAACACAAGTGCGAAAAGTGGTTTTTCAACACTAACACAAGTGCGAAAAGTGGTTTTTCAACACTAACACAAGTGCGAAAAGTGGTTTTTCAACACTATCACAAGTGCAAAAAGTGTTTTTTCCACACTAATACAAGTGCAAAAGTGGTTTCCTGCACCAACACCAGTGCGAAAAGTGGTTTTTCAACACTAACACAAGTGCGAAAAGTGGTTTTTCAACACTAACACAAGTGCGAAAAGTGGATTTTCAACACTATCACAAGTGCAAAAAGTGTTTTTTCCACACTACTACAAGTGCAAAAGTGGTTTCCTGCACCAACACAAGTGCGAAAAGTGGTTTTTCAACACTAACACCAGTGCGAAAAGTGGTTTTTCAACACTAACACAAGTGCGAAAAGTGGTTTTTCCACACTAATACAAGTGCAAAAGTGGTTTCCTGCACCAACACAAGTGCGAAAAGAGATTTTTCAACACTAACACAAGTGCGAAAAGTGGTTTTTCAACACTATCACAAGTGCAAAAAGTGTTTTTTCCACACTAATACAAGTGCAAAAGTGGTTTCCTGCACCAACACAAGTGCAAAAAGTGGTTTTTCAACACTAACAGAAGTGCGAAAAGTGGTTTTTCAACACTAACACAAGTGTGAAAAGTGGTTTTTCAACACTAAAACAAGTGCGAAAAGTGGTTTTTCAACACTAACACAAGTGCGAAAAGTGGTTTTTCCACACTAATACAAGTGCAAAAGTGGTTTTCTGCACCAACACAAGTGGTAAAAGTGGTTTTTCAACACTAACACAAGTGCGAAAACTGGTTTTTCAACACTAACACAAGTGCGAAAAGTGGTTTTTCAACAATAACACAAGTGCGAAAAGTGGTTTTTCAACACTATCACAAGTGCAAAAAGTGTTTTTTCCACACTAATACAAGTGCAAAAGTGGTTTCCTGCACCAACACAAGTGCAAAAAGTGGTTTTTCAACACTAACACAAGTGCGAAAAGTGGTTTTTCAACACTAACACAAGTGCGAAAAGTGGTTTTTCAACACTAACACAAGTGCGAAAACTGGTTTTTCAACACTAACACAAGTGCGAAAAGTGGTTTTTCAACAATAACACAAGTGCGAAAAGTGGTTTTTCAACACTATCACAAGTGCAAAAAGTGTTTTTTCCACACTAATACAAGTGCAAAAGTGGTTTCCTGCACCAACACAAGTGCGAAAAGTGGTTTTTCAACACTAACACAAGTGCGAAAAGTGGTTTTTCAACACTATCACAAGTGCAAAAAGTGTTTTTTCCACACTAATACAAGTGCAAAAGTGGTTTCCTGCACCAACACAAGTGCGAAAAGTGGATTTTCATCACTAACACAAGTGCGAAAAGTGGTTTTTCAACACTAACACAAGTGCGAAAAGTGGTTTTTCAACACTATCACAAGTGCGAAAAGTGTTTTTTCCACACTAATACAAGTGCAAAAGTGGTTTCCTGCACCAACACAAGTGTGAAAAGTGGTTTTTCAACACTAACACAAATGCGAAAAGTCGTTTTTCAACACTATCACAAGTGCAAAAAGTGTTTTTTCCATACTAATACAAGTGTGAAAAGTGGTTTATCAACACTATCACAAGTGCAAAAAGTGTTTTTTCCACAATAATACAAGTGCAAAAGTGGTTTCCTGCACCAACACAAGTGCGAAAAGTAGTTTTTCAACACTAACACAAGTGCGAAAAGTGGTTTTTCAACACTAACACGAGTGCGAAAAGTGGTTTTTCCACACTAATACAAGTGCAAAAGTGGTTTCCTGCACCAACACAAGTGCGAAAAGAGATTTTTCAACACTAACACAAGTGCGAAAAGTGGTTTTTCAACACTATCACAAGTGCAAAAAGTGTTTTTTCCACACTAATACAAGTGCAAAAGTGGTTTCCTGCACCAACACAAGTGCAAAAAGTGGTTTTTCAACACTAACAGAAGTGCGAAAAGTGGTTTTTCAACACTAACACAAGTGCGAAAAGTGGTTTTTCAACACTAACACAAGTGCAAAAAGTGGTTTTTCCACACTAATACAAGTGGAAAAGTGGTTTCCTGCACCAACACAAGTGCGAAAAGTGGTTTTTCAACACTAACACAAGTGCGAAAAGTGGTTTTTCAACACTAACACAAGTGCGAAAAGTGGTTTTTCAACACTATCACAAGTGCAAAAAGTGTTTTTTCCACACTAATACAAGTGCAAAAGTGGTTTCCTGCACCAACACCAGTGCGAAAAGTGGTTTTTCAACACTAACACAAGTGCGAAAAGTGGTTTTTCAACACTAACACAAGTGCGAAAAGTGGATTTTCAACACTATCACAAGTGCAAAAAGTGTTTTTTCCACACTACTACAAGTGCAAAAGTGGTTTCCTGCACCAACACAAGTGCGAAAAGTGGTTTTTCAACACTAACACCAGTGCGAAAAGTGGTTTTTCAACACTAACACAAGTGCGAAAAGTGGTTTTTCCACACTAATACAAGTGCAAAAGTGGTTTTCTGCACCAACACAAGTGGGAAAAGTGGTTTTTCAACACTAACACAAGTGCGAAAACTGGTTTTTCAACACTAACACAAGTGCGAAAAGTGGTTTTTCAACAATAACACAAGTGCGAAAAGTGGTTTTTCAACACTAACACAAGTGCGAAAAGTGGTTTTTCAACACTAACACAAGTGCGAAAAGTGTTTTTTCCACACTAATACAAGTGCAAAAGTGGTTTCCTGCATCAACACAAGTGCGAAAAGTGGTTTTTCAACACTATCACAAGTGCAAAAAGTGTTTTTTCCACACTAATACAAGTGCAAAAGTGGTTTCCTGCACCAACACAAGTGCGAAAAGTGGTTTTTCAACACTAACACAAGTGCGAAAAGTCATTTTTCAACACTATCACAAGTGCAAAAAGTGTTTTTTCCATACTAGTACAAGTGCAAAAGTGGTTTCCTGCACCAACACAAGTGCGAAAAGTGGTTTTTCAACACTAACACAAGTGCGAAAAGTGGATTTTCAACACTATCACAAGCGCAAAAAGTGTTTTTTCTGCACCAACACAAGTGTGAAAAGTGGTTTTTCAACACTAAAACAAGTGCGAAAAGTGGTTTTTCAACACTAACACAAGTGCGAAAAGTGGTTTTTCCACACTAATACAAGTGCAAAAGTGGTTTTCTGCACCAACACAAGTGGTAAAAGTGGTTTTTCAACACTAACACAAGTGCGAAAACTGGTTTTTCAACACTAACACAAGTGCGAAAAGTGGTTTTTCAACAATAACACAAGTGCGAAAAGTGGTTTTTCAACACTATCACAAGTGCAAAAAGTGTTTTTTCCACACTAATACAAGTGCAAAAGTGGTTTCCTGCACCAACACAAGTGCGAAAAGTGGTTTTTCAACACTAACACAAGTGCGAAAAGTGGTTTTTCAACACTAACACAAGTGCGAAAAGTGTTTTTTCCACACTAATACAAGTGCAAAAGTGGTTTCTTGCATCAACACAAGTGCGAAAAGTGGTTTTTCAACACTATCACAAGTGCAAAAAGTGTTTTTTCCACACTAATACAAGTGCAAAAGTGGTTTCCTGCACCAACACAAGTGCGAAAAGTGGTTTTTCAACACTAACACAAGTGCGAAAAGTCATTTTTCAACACTATCACAAGTGCAAAAAGTGTTTTTTCCATACTAGTACAAGTGCAAAAGTGGTTTCCTGCACCAACACAAGTGCGAAAAGTGGTTTTTCAACACTAACACAAGTGCGAAAAGTGGATTTTCAACACTATCACAAGCGCAAAAAGTGTTTTTTCTGCACCAACACAAGTGTGAAAAGTGGTTTTTCAACACTAAAACAAGTGCGAAAAGTGGTTTTTCAACATTAACACAAGTGCGAAAAGTGGTTTTTCAACACTATCACAAGTGCAAAAAGTGTTTTTTCCACACTAATACAAGTGCAAAAGTGGTTTCCTGCACCAACACAAGCGCGAAAAGTGGTTTTTCAACACTAACACAAGTGCGAAAAGTGGTTTTTCAACACTAACACAAGTGCGAAAAGTGGTTTTTCAACACTAACACGAGTGCGAAAAGTGGTTTTTCCACACTAATACAAGTGCAAAAGTGGTTTCCTGCACCAACACAAGTGCGAAAAGAGGTTTTTCAACACTAACACAAGTGGGAAAAGTGGTTTTTCAACACTATCACAAGTGCAAAAAGTGTTTTTTCCACACTAATACAAGTGCAAAAGTGGTTTCCTGCACCAACACAAGTGCAAAAAGTGGTTTTTCAACACTAACAGAAGTGCGAAAAGTGGTTTTTCAACACTAACACAAGTGCGAAAAGTGTTTTTCCACACTAATACAAGTGCAAAAGTGGTTTCCTGCATCAACACAAGTGCGAAAAGTGGTTTTTCAACACTAACACAAATGCGAAAAGTCGTTTTTCAACACTATCACAAGTGCAAAAAGTGTTTTTTCCATACTAATACAAGTGCAAAAGTGGTTTCCTGCACCAACACAAGTGCGAAAAGTGGTTTTTCAACACTAACACAAGTGCGAAAAGTGGTTTTTCAACACTAACACAAGTGTGAAAAGTGGTTTTTCAACACTATCACAAGTGCAAAAAGTGTTTTTTCCACAATAATACAAGTGCAAAAGTGGTTTCCTGCACCAACACAAGTGCGAAAAGTAGTTTTTCAACACTAACACAAGTGCGAAAATTGGTTTTTCAACACTAACACGAGTGCGAAAAGTGGTTTTTCCACACTAATACAAGTGCAAAAGTGGTTTCCTGCACCAACACAAGTGCGAAAAGAGGTTTTTCAACACTAACACAAGTGCGAAAAGTGGTTTTTCAACACTATCACAAGTGCAAAAAGTGTTTTTTCCACACTAATACAAGTGCAAAAGTGGTTTCCTGCACCAACACAAGTGCAAAAAGTGGTTTTTCAACACTAACAGAAGTGCGAAAAGAGGTTTTTCAACACTAACACAAGTGCGAAAAGTGGTTTTTCAACACTAACACAAGTGCAAAAAGTGGTTTTTCCACACTAATACAAGTGGAAAAGTGGTTTCCTGCACCAACACAAGTGCGAAAAGTGGTTTTTCAACACTAACACAAGTGCGAAAAGTGGTTTTTCAACACTAACACAAGTGCGAAAAGTGGTTTTTCAACACTATCACAAGTGCAAAAAGTGTTTTTTCCACACTAATACAAGTGCAAAAGTGGTTTCCTGCACCAACACCAGTGCGAAAAGTGGTTTTTCAACACTAACACAAGTGCGAAAAGTGGTTTTTCAACACTAACACAAGTGCGAAAAGTGGTTTTTCAACACTATCACAAGTGCAAAAGGTGTTTTTTCCACACTACTACAAGTGCAAAAGTGGTTTCCTGTTCCAACATAAGTGCGAAAGTGGTTTTTCAACACTAACACAAGTGCGAAAAGTAGTTTTTCAACACTAACACAAGTGCGAAAAGTGGTTTTTCCACACTAATACAAGTGCAAAAGTGGTTTTCTGCACCAACACAAGTGGGAAAAGTGGTTTTTCAACACTAACACAAGTGCGAAAACTGGTTTTTCAACACTAACACAAGTGCAAAAAGTGGTTTTTCAACAATAACACAAGTGCGAAAAGTGGTTTTTCAACACTATCACAAGTGCAAAAAGTGTTTTTTCCACACTAATACAAGTGCAAAAGTGGTTTCCTGCACCAACACAAGTGCGAAAAGTGGTTTTTCAACACTAACACAAGTGCGAAAAGTGGTTTTTCAACACTAACACAAGTGCGAAAAGTGGATTTTCAACACTATCACAAGCGCAAAAAGTGTTTTTTCCACACTAATACAAGTGCAAAAGTGGTTTCCTGCACCAACACAAGTGTGAAAAGTGGTTTTTCAACACTAAAACAAGTGCGAAAAGTGGTTTTTCAACATTAACACAAGTGCGAAAAGTGGTTTTTCAACACTATCACAAGTGCAAAAAGTGTTTTTTCCACACTAATACAAGTGCAAAAGTGGTTTCCTGCACCAACACAAGCGCAAAAAGTGGTTTTTCAACACTAACACAAGTGCGAAAAGTGGTTTTTCAACACTAACACAAGTGTGAAAAGTGGTTTATCAACACTATCACAAGTGCAAAAAGTGTTTTTTCCACAATAATACAAGTGCAAAAGTGGTTTCCTGCACCAACACAAGTGCGAAAAGTAGTTTTTCAACACTAACACAAATGCGAAAAGTGGTTTTTCAACACTAACACGAGTGCGAAAAGTGGTTTTTCCACACTAATACAAGTGCAAAAGTGGTTTCCTGCACCAACACAAGTGCGAAAAGAGGTTTTTCAACACTAACACAAGTGCGAAAAGTGGTTTTTCAACACTATCACAAGTGCAAAAAGTGTTTTTTCCACACTAATACAAGTGCAAAAGTGGTTTCCTGCACCAACACAAGTGCAAAAAGTGGTTTTTCAACACTAACAGAAGTGCGAAAAGTGGTTTTTCAACACTAACACAAGTGCGAAAAGTGGTTTTTCAACACTAACACAAGTGCAAAAAGTGGTTTTTCCACACTAATACAAGTGGAAAAGTGGTTTCCTGCACCAACACAAGTGCGAAAAGTGGTTTTTCAACACTAACACAAGTGCGAAAAGTGGTTTTTCAACACTAACACAAGTGCGAAAAGTGGTTTTTCAACACTATCACAAGTGCAAAAAGTGTTTTTTCCACACTAATACAAGTGCAAAAGTGGTTTCCTGCACCAACACCAGTGCGAAAAGTGGTTTTTCAACACTAACACAAGTGCGAAAAGTGGTTTTTCAACACTAACACAAGTGCGAAAAGTGGTTTTTCAACACTATCACAAGTGCAAAAAGTGTTTTTTCCACACTACTACAAGTGCAAAAGTGGTTTCCTGCACCAACACAAGTGCGAAAAGTGGTTTTTCAACACTAACACAAGTGCGAAAAGTGGTTTTTCAACACTAACACAAGTGCGAAAAGTGGTTTTTCCACACTAATACAAGTGCAAAAGTGGTTTTCTGCACCAACACAAGTGGGAAAAGTGGTTTTTCAACACTAACACAAGTGCGAAAACTGGTTTTTCAACACTAACACAAGTGCGAAAAGTGGTTTTTCAACAATAACACAAGTGCGAAAAGTGGTTTTTCAACACTAACACAAGTGCGAAAAGTGGTTTTTCAACACTAACACAAGTGCGAAAAGTGTTTTTTCCACACTAATACAAGTGCAAAAGTGGTTTCCTGCATCAACACAAGTGCGAAAAGTGGTTTTTCAACACTATCACAAGTGCAAAAAGTGTTTTTTCCACACTAATACAAGTGCAAAAGTGGTTTCCTGCACCAACACAAGTGCGAAAAGTGGTTTTTCAACACTAACACAAGTGCGAAAAGTCGTTTTTCAACACTATCACAAGTGCAAAAAGTGTTTTTTCCATACTAGTACAAGTGCAAAAGTGGTTTCCTGCACCAACACAAGTGCGAAAAGTGGTTTTTCAACACTAACACAAGTGCGAAAAGTGGTTTTTCAACACTAACACAAGTGCGAAAAGTGGATTTTCAACACTATCACAAGCGCAAAAAGTGTTTTTTCCACACTAATACAAGTGCAAAAGTGGTTTCCTGCACCAACACAAGCGTGAAAAGTGGTTTTTCAACACTAACACAAGTGCGAAAAGTGGTTTTTCAACACTAACACAAGTGCGAAAAGTGGTTTTTCAACACTATCACAAGTGCAAAAAGTGTTTTTTCCACACTAATACAAGTGCAAAAGTGGTTTCCTGCACCAACACAAGCGCGAAAAGTGGTTTTTCAACACTAACACAAGTGCGAAAAGTGGTTTTTCAACACTAACACAAGTGCGAAAAGTGTTTTTTCAACACTAACACGAGTGCGAAAAGTGGTTTTTCCACACTAATACAAGTGCAAAAGTGGTTTCCTGCACCAACACAAGTGCGAAAAGAGGTTTTTCAACACTAACACAAGTGCGAAAAGTGGTTTTTCAACACTATCACAAGTGCAAAAAGTGTTTTTTCCACACTAATACAAGTGCAAAAGTGGTTTCCTGCACCAACACAAGTGCAAAAAGTGGTTTTTCAACACTAACAGAAGTGCGAAAAGTGGTTTTTCAACACTAACACAAGTGCGAAAAGTGGTTTTTCAACACTAACACAAGTGCAAAAAGTGGTTTTTCCACACTAATACAAGTGGAAAAGTGGTTTCCTGCACCAACACAAGTGCGAAAAGTGGTTTTTCAACACTAACACAAGTGCGAAAAGTGGTTTTTCAACACTAACACAAGTGCGAAAAGTGGTTTTTCAACACTATCACAAGTGCAAAAAGTGTTTTTTCCACACTACTACAAGTGCAAAAGTGGTTTCCTGCACCAACACAAGTGCGAAAAGTGGTTTTTCAACACTAACACAAGTGCGAAAAGTGGTTTTTCAACACTAACACAAGTGCGAAAAGTGGTTTTTCCACACTAATACAAGTGCAAAAGTGGTTTTCTGCACCAACACAAGTGGGAAAAGTGGTTTTTCAACACTAACACAAGTGCGAAAAGTGGTTTTTCAACAATAACACAAGTGCGAAAAGTGGTTTTTCAACACTATCACAAGTGCAAAAAGTGTTTTTTCCACACTAATACAAGTGCAAAAGTGGTTTCCTGCACCAACACAAGTGCGAAAAGTGGTTTTTCAACACTAACACAAGTGCGAAAAGTGGTTTTTCAACACTAACACAAGTGCGAAAAGTGGTTTTTCCACACTAATACAAGTGCAAAAGTGGTTTTCTGCACCAATACAAGTGCGAAAAGTGGTTTTTCAACACTATCACAAGTGCAAAAAGTGTTTTTTCCACACTAATACAAGTGTAAAAGTGGTTTCCTGCACCAACACAAGTTCCTGCACCAACACACCAACACACCAACACAAACCACCAACAAAAAGTGGTTTTTCAACACTAACACAAGTGCGAAAAGTCGTTTTTCAACACTATCACAAGTGCAAAAAGTGTTTTTTCCATACTAATACAAGTGCAAAAGTGGTTTCCTGCACCAACACAAGTGCGAAAAGTGGTTTTTCAACACTAACACAAGTGCGAAAAGTGGTTTTTCAACACTAACACAAGTGCGAAAAGTGGATTTTCAACACTATCACAAGCGCAAAAAGTGTTTTTTCCACACTAATACAAGTGCAAAAGTGGTTTCCTGCACCAACACAAGTGTGAAAAGTGGTTTTTCAACACTAAAACAAGTGCGAAAAGTGGTTTTTCAACATTAACACAAGTGCGAAAAGTGGTTTTTCAACACTATCACAAGTGCAAAAAGTGTTTTTTCCACACTAATACAAGTGCAAAAGTGGTTTCCTGCACCAACACAAGCGCGAAAAGTGGTTTTTCAACACTAACACAAGTGCGAAAAGTGGTTTTTCAACACTAACACAAGTGCGAAAAGTGGTTTTTCCACACTAATACAAGTGCAAAAGTGGTTTCCTGCACCAACACAAGTGCGAAAAGAGGTTTTTCAACACTAACACAAGTGCGAAAAGTGGTTTTTCAACACTATCACAAGTGCAAAAAGTGTTTTTTCCACACTAATACAAGTGCAAAAGTGGTTTCCTGCACAAACACAAGTGCAAAAAGTGGTTTTTCAACACTAACAGAAGTGCGAAAAGTGGTTTTTCAACACTAACACAAGTGCGAAAAGTGGTTTTTCAACACTAACACAAGTGCGAAAAGTGGTTTTTCAACACTAACACAAGTGTAAAAAGTGGTTTTTCCACACTAATACAAGTGCAAAAGTGGTTTCCTGCACCAACACAAGTGCAAAAAGTGTTTTTTCCACACTAATACAAGTGCAAAAGTGGTTTCCTGCACCAACACAAGTGCAAAAAGTGGTTTTTCAACACTAACAGAAGTGCGAAAAGTGGTTTTTCAACACTAACACAAGTGCGAAAAGTGGTTTTTCAACACTAACACAAGTGCGAAAAGTGGTTTTTCAACACTAACACAAGTGCGAAAAGTGGTTTTTCAACACTAACACAAGTGCGAAAAGTGGTTTTTCAACACTAACACAAGTGCAAAAAGTGGTTTTTCCACACTAATACAAGTGCAAAAGTGGTTTCCTGCACCAACACAAGTGCGAAAAGTGGTTTTTCAACACTAACACAAGTGCGAAAAGTGGTTTTTCAACACTATCACAAGTGCAAAAAGTGGTTTTTCCACACCAATACAAGTGCAAAAAGTGTTTTTTCCACACTAATACAAGTGCAAAAGTGATTTCCTGCACCAACACAAGTGCGAAAAGTGGTTTTTCAACACTAACACAAGTGCGAAAAGTGGTTTTCCACACTAATACAAGTGCAAAAGTGGTTTCCTGCACCAACACAAGTGCGAAAAGTGGTTTTTCAACACTAACACAAGTGCGAAAAGTGGTTTTTCAACATTATCACAAGCGCAAAAAGTGTTTTTTCCACACTAATACAAGTGCAAAAGTGGTTTCCTGCACCAACACAAGTGCGAAAAGTGGTTTTTCAACACTAACACAAGTGCGAAAAGTGGTTTTTCAACACTATCACAAGTGCAAAAAGTGTTTTTTCCACACTAATACAAGTGCAAAAGTGGTTTCCTGCACCAACACAAGTGCGAAAAGTGGATTTTCATCACTAACACAAGTGCGAAAAGTGGTTTTTCAACACTAACACAAGTGCGAAAAGTGGTTTTTCAACACTATCACAAGTGCGAAAAGTGTTTTTTCCACACTAATACAAGTGCAAAAGTGGTTTCCTGCACCAACACAAGTGTGAAAAGTGGTTTTTCAACACTAACACAAATGCGAAAAGTCGTTTTTCAACACTATCACAAGTGCAAAAAGTGTTTTTTCCATACTAATACAAGTGTGAAAAGTGGTTTATCAACACTATCACAAGTGCAAAAAGTGTTTTTTCCACAATAATACAAGTGCAAAAGTGGTTTCCTGCACCAACACAAGTGCGAAAAGTAGTTTTTCAACACTAACACAAGTGCGAAAAGTGGTTTTTCAACACTAACACGAGTGCGAAAAGTGGTTTTTCCACACTAATACAAGTGCAAAAGTGGTTTCCTGCACCAACACAAGTGCGAAAAGAGGTTTTTCAACACTAACACAAGTGCGAAAAGTGGTTTTTCAACACTATCACAAGTGCAAAAAGTGTTTTTTCCACACTAATACAAGTGCAAAAGTGGTTTCCTGCACCAACACAAGTGCAAAAAGTGGTTTTTCAACACTAACAGAAGTGCGAAAAGTGGTTTTTCAACACTAACACAAGTGCGAAAAGTGGTTTTTCAACACTAACACAAGTGCAAAAAGTGGTTTTTCCACACTAATACAAGTGGAAAAGTGGTTTCCTGCACCAACACAAGTGCGAAAAGTGGTTTTTCAACACTAACACAAGTGCGAAAAGTGGTTTTTCAACACTAACACAAGTGCGAAAAGTGGTTTTTCAACACTATCACAAGTGCAAAAAGTGTTTTTTCCACACTAATACAAGTGCAAAAGTGGTTTCCTGCACCAACACCAGTGCGAAAAGTGGTTTTTCAACACTAACACAAGTGCGAAAAGTGGTTTTTCAACACTAACACAAGTGCGAAAAGTGGTTTTTCAACACTATCGCAAGTGCAAAAAGTGTTTTTTCCACACTACTACAAGTGCAAAAGTGGTTTCCTGCACCAACACAAGTGCGAAAAGTGGTTTTTCAACACTAACACAAGTGCGAAAAGTGGTTTTTCAACACTAACACAAGTGCGAAAAGTGGTTTTTCCACACTAATACAAGTGCAAAAGTGGTTTTCTGCACCAACACAAGTGGGAAAAGTGGTTTTTCAACACTAACACAAGTGCGAAAACTGGTTTTTCAACACTAACACAAGTGCGAAAAGTGGTTTTTCAACACTAACACAAGTGCGAAAAGTGGTTTTTCAACACTAACACAAGTGCGAAAAGTGTTTTTTCCACACTAATACAAGTGCAAAAGTGGTTTCCTGCATCAACACAAGTGCGAAAAGTGGTTTTTCAACACTATCACAAGTGCAAAAAGTGTTTTTTCCACACTAATACAAGTGCAAAAGTGGTTTCCTGCACCAACACAAGTGCGAAAAGTGGTTTTTCAACACTAACACAAGTGCGAAAAGTCGTTTTTCAACACTATCACAAGTGCAAAAAGTGTTTTTTCCATACTAGTACAAGTGCAAAAGTGGTTTCCTGCACCAACACAAGTGCGAAAAGTGGTTTTTCAACACTAACACAAGTGCGAAAAGTGGTTTTTCAACACTAACACAAGTGCGAAAAGTGGATTTTCAACACTATCACAAGCGCAAAAAGTGTTTTTTCCACACTAATACAAGTGCAAAAGTGGTTTCCTGCACCAACACAAGCGTGAAAAGTGGTTTTTCAACACTAACACAAGTGCGAAAAGTGGTTTTTCAACACTAACACAAGTGCGAAAAGTGGTTTTTCAACACTATCACAAGTGCAAAAAGTGTTTTTTCCACACTAATACAAGTGCAAAAGTGGTTTCCTGCACCAACACAAGCGCGAAAAGTGGTTTTTCAACACTAACACAAGTGCGAAAAGTGGTTTTTCAACACTAACACAAGTGCGAAAAGTGTTTTTTCAACACTAACACGAGTGCGAAAAGTGGTTTTTCCACACTAATACAAGTGCAAAAGTGGTTTCCTGCACCAACACAAGTGCGAAAAGAGGTTTTTCAACACTAACACAAGTGCGAAAAGTGGTTTTTCAACACTATCACAAGTGCAAAAAGTGTTTTTTCCACACTAATACAAGTGCAAAAGTGGTTTCCTGCACCAACACAAGTGCAAAAAGTGGTTTTTCAACACTAACAGAAGTGCGAAAAGTGGTTTTTCAACACTAACACAAGTGCGAAAAGTGGTTTTTCAACACTAACACAAGTGCAAAAAGTGGTTTTTCCACACTAATACAAGTGGAAAAGTGGTTTCCTGTACCAACACAAGTGCGAAAAGTGGTTTTTCAACACTAACACAAGTGCGAAAAGTGGTTTTTCAACACTAACACAAGTGCGAAAAGTGGTTTTTCAACACTATCACAAGTGCAAAAAGTGTTTTTTCCACACTACTACAAGTGCAAAAGTGGTTTCCTGCACCAACACAAGTGCGAAAAGTGGTTTTTCAACACTAACACAAGTGCGAAAAGTGGTTTTTCAACACTAACACAAGTGCGAAAAGTGGTTTTTCCACACTAATACAAGTGCAAAAGTGGTTTTCTGCACCAACACAAGTGGGAAAAGTGGTTTTTCAACACTAACACAAGTGCGAAAACTGGTTTTTCAACACTAACACAAGTGCGAAAAGTGGTTTTTCAACAATAACACAAGTGCGAAAAGTGGTTTTTCAACACTATCACAAGTGCAAAAAGTGTTTTTTCCACACTAATACAAGTGCAAAAGTGGTTTCCTGCACCAACACAAGTGCGAAAAGTGGTTTTTCAACACTAACACAAGTGCGAAAAGTGGTTTTTCAACACTAACACAAGTGCGAAAAGTGTTTTTTCCACACTAATGCAAGTGCAAACGTGGTTTCCTGCATCAACACAAGTGCGAAAAGTGGTTTTTCAACACTATCACAAGTGCAAAAAGTGTTTTTTCCACACTAATACAAGTGTAAAAGTGGTTTCCTGCACCAACACAAGTTCCTGCACCAACACACCAACACACCAACACAAACCACCAACAAAAAGTGGTTTTTCAACACTAACACAAGTGCGAAAAGTCGTTTTTCAACACTATCACAAGTGCAAAAAGTGTTTTTTCCATACTAATACAAGTGCAAAAGTGGTTTCCTGCACCAACACAAGTGCGAAAAGTGGTTTTTCAACACTAACACAAGTGCGAAAAGTGGTTTTTCAACACTAACACAAGTGCGAAAAGTGGATTTTCAACACTATCACAAGCGCAAAAAGTGTTTTTTCCACACTAATACAAGTGCAAAAGTGGTTTCCTGCACCAACACAAGTGTGAAAAGTGGTTTTTCAACACTAAAACAAGTGCGAAAAGTGGTTTTTCAACATTAACACAAGTGCGAAAAGTGGTTTTTCAACACTATCACAAGTGCAAAAAGTGTTTTTTCCACACTAATACAAGTGCAAAAGTGGTTTCCTGCACCAACACAAGCGCGAAAAGTGGTTTTTCAACACTAACACAAGTGCGAAAAGTGGTTTTTCAACACTAACACAAGTGCGAAAAGTGGTTTTTCCACACTAATACAAGTGCAAAAGTGGTTTCCTGCACCAACACAAGTGCGAAAAGAGGTTTTTCAACACTAACACAAGTGCGAAAAGTGGTTTTTCAACACTATCACAAGTGCAAAAAGTGTTTTTTCCACACTAATACAAGTGCAAAAGTGGTTTCCTGCACAAACACAAGTGCAAAAAGTGGTTTTTCAACACTAACAGAAGTGCGAAAAGTGGTTTTTCAACACTAACACAAGTGCGAAAAGTGGTTTTTCAACACTAACACAAGTGCGAAAAGTGGTTTTTCAACACTAACACAAGTGTAAAAAGTGGTTTTTCCACACTAATACAAGTGGAAAAGTGGTTTCCTGCATCAACACAAGTGCGAAAAGTGGTTTTTCAACACTATCACAAGTGCAAAAAGTGTTTTTTCCACACTAATACAAGTGCAAAAGTGGTTTCCTGCACCAACACAAGTGCGAAAAGAGGTTTTTCAACACTAACACAAGTGCGAAAAGTGGTTTTTCAACACTATCACAAGTGCAAAAAGTGTTTTTTCCACACTAATACAAGTGCAAAAGTGGTTTCCTGCACCAACACAAGTGCAAAAAGTGGTTTTTCAACACTAACAGAAGTGCGAAAAGTGGTTTTTCAACACTAACACAAGTGCGAAAAGTGGTTTTTCAACACTAACACAAGTGCAAAAAGTGGTTTTTCCACACTAATACAAGTGGAAAAGTGGTTTCCTGCACCAACACAAGTGCGAAAAGTGGTTTTTCAACACTAACACAAGTGCGAAAAGTGGTTTTTCAACACTAACACAAGTGCGAAAAGTGGTTTTTCAACACTATCACAAGTGCAAAAAGTGTTTTTTCCACACTACTACAAGTGCAAAAGTGGTTTCCTGCACCAACACAAGTGCGAAAAGTGGTTTTTCAACACTAACACAAGTGCGAAAAGTGGTTTTTCAACACTAACACAAGTGCGAAAAGTGGTTTTTCCACACTAATACAAGTGCAAAAGAGGTTTTCTGCACCAACACAAGTGGGAAAAGTGGTTTTTCAACACTAACACAAGTGCGAAAAGTGGTTTTTCAACAATAACACAAGTGCGAAAAGTGGTTTTTCAACACTATCACAAGTGCAAAAAGTGTTTTTTCCACACTAATACAAGTGCAAAAGTGGTTTCCTGCACCAACACAAGTGCGAAAAGTGGTTTTTCAACACTAACACAAGTGCGAAAAGTGGTTTTTCAACACTAACACAAGTGCGAAAAGTGTTTTTTCCACACTAATGCAAGTGCAAACGTGGTTTCCTGCATCAACACAAGTGCGAAAAGTGGTTTTTCAACACTATCACAAGTGCAAAAAGTGTTTTTTCCACACTAATACAAGTGTAAAAGTGGTTTCCTGCACCAACACAAGTTCCTGCACCAACACACCAACACACCAACACAAACCACCAACAAAAAGTGGTTTTTCAACACTAACACAAGTGCGAAAAGTCGTTTTTCAACACTATCACAAGTGCAAAAAGTGTTTTTTCCATACTAATACAAGTGCAAAAGTGGTTTCCTGCACCAACACAAGTGCGAAAAGTGGTTTTTCAACACTAACACAAGTGCGAAAAGTGGTTTTTCAACACTAACACAAGTGCGAAAAGTGGATTTTCAACACTATCACAAGCGCAAAAAGTGTTTTTTCCACACTAATACAAGTGCAAAAGTGGTTTCCTGCACCAACACAAGTGTGAAAAGTGGTTTTTCAACACTAAAACAAGTGCGAAAAGTGGTTTTTCAACATTAACACAAGTGCGAAAAGTGGTTTTTCAACACTATCACAAGTGCAAAAAGTGTTTTTTCCACACTAATACAAGTGCAAAAGTGGTTTCCTGCACCAACACAAGCGCGAAAAGTGGTTTTTCAACACTAACACAAGTGCGAAAAGTGGTTTTTCAACACTAACACAAGTGCGAAAAGTGGTTTTTCCACACTAATACAAGTGCAAAAGTGGTTTCCTGCACCAACACAAGTGCGAAAAGAGGTTTTTCAACACTAACACAAGTGCGAAAAGTGGTTTTTCAACACTATCACAAGTGCAAAAAGTGTTTTTTCCACACTAATACAAGTGCAAAAGTGGTTTCCTGCACAAACACAAGTGCAAAAAGTGGTTTTTCAACACTAACAGAAGTGCGAAAAGTGGTTTTTCAACACTAACACAAGTGCGAAAAGTGGTTTTTCAACACTAACACAAGTGCGAAAAGTGGTTTTTCAACACTAACACAAGTGTAAAAAGTGGTTTTTCCACACTAATACAAGTGGAAAAGTGGTTTCCTGCATCAACACAAGTGCGAAAAGTGGTTTTTCAACACTATCACAAGTGCAAAAAGTGTTTTTTCCACACTAATACAAGTGCAAAAGTGGTTTCCTGCACCAACACAAGTGCAAAAAGTGGTTTTTCAACACTAACAGAAGTGCGAAAAGTGGTTTTTCAACACTAACACAAGTGCGAAAAGTGGTTTTTCAACACTAACACAAGTGCGAAAAGTGGTTTTTCAACACTAACACAAGTGCGAAAAGTGGTTTTTCAACACTAACACAAGTGCGAAAAGTGGTTTTTCAACACTAACACAAGTGCAAAAAGTGGTTTTTCCACACTAATACAAGTGCAAAAGTGGTTTCCTGCACCAACACAAGTGCGAAAAGTGGTTTTTCAACACTAACACAAGTGCGAAAAGTGGTTTTTCAACACTATCACAAGTGCAAAAAGTGGTTTTTCCACACCAATACAAGTGCAAAAAGTGTTTTTTCCACACTAATACAAGTGCAAAAGTGATTTCCTGCACCAACACAAGTGCGAAAAGTGGTTTTTCAACACTAACACAAGTGCGAAAAGTGGTTTTCCACACTAATACAAGTGCAAAAGTGGTTTCCTGCACCAACACAAGTGCGAAAAGTGGTTTTTCAACACTAACACAAGTGCGAAAAGTGGTTTTTCAACATTATCACAAGCGCAAAAAGTGTTTTTTCCACACTAATACAAGTGCAAAAGTGGTTTCCTGCACCAACACAAGTGCGAAAAGTGGTTTTTCAACACTAACACAAGTGCGAAAAGTGGTTTTTCAACACTATCACAAGTGCAAAAAGTGTTTTTTCCACACTAATACAAGTGCAAAAGTGGTTTCCTGCACCAACACAAGTGCGAAAAGTGGATTTTCATCACTAACACAAGTGCGAAAAGTGGTTTTTCAACACTAACACAAGTGCGAAAAGTGGTTTTTCAACACTATCACAAGTGCGAAAAGTGTTTTTTCCACACTAATACAAGTGCAAAAGTGGTTTCCTGCACCAACACAAGTGTGAAAAGTGGTTTTTCAACACTAACACAAATGCGAAAAGTCGTTTTTCAACACTATCACAAGTGCAAAAAGTGTTTTTTCCATACTAATACAAGTGTGAAAAGTGGTTTATCAACACTATCACAAGTGCAAAAAGTGTTTTTTCCACAATAATACAAGTGCAAAAGTGGTTTCCTGCACCAACACAAGTGCGAAAAGTAGGTTTTCAACACTAACACAAGTGCGAAAAGTGGTTTTTCAACACTAACACGAGTGCGAAAAGTGGTTTTTCCACACTAATACAAGTGCAAAAGTGGTTTCCTGCACCAACACAAGTGCGAAAAGAGGTTTTTCAACACTAACACAAGTGCGAAAAGTGGTTTTTCAACACTATCACAAGTGCAAAAAGTGTTTTTTCCACACTAATACAAGTGCAAAAGTGGTTTCCTGCACCAACACAAGTGCAAAAAGTGGTTTTTCAACACTAACAGAAGTGCGAAAAGTGGTTTTTCAACACTAACACAAGTGCGAAAAGTGGTTTTTCAACACTAACACAAGTGCAAAAAGTGGTTTTTCCACACTAATACAAGTGGAAAAGTGGTTTCCTGCACCAACACAAGTGCGAAAAGTGGTTTTTCAACACTAACACAAGTGCGAAAAGTGGTTTTTCAACACTAACACAAGTGTGAAAAGTGGTTTTTCAACACTATCACAAGTGCAAAAAGTGTTTTTTCCACACTAATACAAGTGCAAAAGTGGTTTCCTGCACCAACACCAGTGCGAAAAGTGGTTTTTCAACACTAACACAAGTGCGAAAAGTGGTTTTTCAACACTAACACAAGTGCGAAAAGTGGTTTTTCAACACTATCACAAGTGCAAAAAGTGTTTTTTCCACACTACTACAAGTGCAAAAGTGGTTTCCTGCACCAACACAAGTGCGAAAAGTGGTTTTTCAACACTAACACAAGTGCGAAAAGTGGTTTTTCAACACTAACACAAGTGCGAAAAGTGGTTTTTCCACACTAATACAAGTGCAAAAGTGGTTTTCTGCACCAACACAAGTGGGAAAAGTGGTTTTTCAACACTAACACA
The DNA here is from genome assembly GCF_964187855.1 of Myxine glutinosa. NCBI lineage: Eukaryota > Metazoa > Chordata > Myxini > Myxiniformes > Myxinidae > Myxine > Myxine glutinosa. Next base: position 104,661 of record NW_027617264.1, on the reverse strand, counting down.
AGTGCGAAAACTGGTTTTTCAACACTAACACAAGTGCGAAAAGTGGTTTTTCAACAATAACACAAGTGCGAAAAGTGGTTTTTCAACACTAACACAAGTGCGAAAAGTGGTTTTTCAACACTAACACAAGTGCGAAAAGTGTTTTTTCCACACTAATACAAGTGCAAAAGTGGTTTCCTGCATCAACACAAGTGCGAAAAGTGGTTTTTCAACACTATCACAAGTGCAAAAAGTGTTTTTTCCACACTAATACAAGTGCAAAAGTGGTTTCCTGCACCAACACAAGTGCGAAAAGTGGTTTTTCAACACTAACACAAGTGCGAAAAGTCATTTTTCAACACTATCACAAGTGCAAAAAGTGTTTTTTCCATACTAGTACAAGTGCAAAAGTGGTTTCCTGCACCAACACAAGTGCGAAAAGTGGTTTTTAAACACTAACACAAGTGCGAAAAGTGGATTTTCAACACTATCACAAGCGCAAAAAGTGTTTTTTCTGCACCAACACAAGTGTGAAAAGTGGTTTTTCAACACTAAAACAAGTGCGAAAAGTGGTTTTTCAACACTAACACAAGTGCGAAAAGTGGTTTTTCCACACTAATACAAGTGCAAAAGTGGTTTTCTGCACCAACACAAGTGGTAAAAGTGGTTTTTCAACACTAACACAAGTGCGAAAACTGGTTTTTCAACACTAACACAAGTGCGAAAAGTGGTTTTTCAACAATAACACAAGTGCGAAAAGTGGTTTTTCAACACTATCACAAGTGCAAAAAGTGTTTTTTCCACACTAATACAAGTGCAAAAGTGGTTTCCTGCACCAACACAAGTGCGAAAAGTGGTTTTTCAACACTAACACAAGTGCGAAAAGTGGTTTTTCAACACTAACACAAGTGCGAAAAGTGGTTTTTCAACACTAACACAAGTGCGAAAACTGGTTTTTCAACACTAACACAAGTGCGAAAAGTGGTTTTTCAACAATAACACAAGTGCGAAAAGTGGTTTTTCAACACTATCACAAGTGCAAAAAGTGTTTTTTCCACACTAATACAAGTGCAAAAGTGGTTTCCTGCACCAACACAAGTGCGAAAAGTGGATTTTCATCACTAACACAAGTGCGAAAAGTGGTTTTTCAACACTAACACAAGTGCGAAAAGTGGTTTTTCAACACTATCACAAGTGCGAAAAGTGTTTTTTCCACACTAATACAAGTGCAAAAGTGGTTTCCTGCACCAACACAAGTGTGAAAAGTGGTTTTTCAACACTAACACAAATGCGAAAAGTCGTTTTTCAACACTATCACAAGTGCAAAAAGTGTTTTTTCCATACTAATACAAGTGTGAAAAGTGGTTTATCAACACTATCACAAGTGCAAAAAGTGTTTTTTCCACAATAATACAAGTGCAAAAGTGGTTTCCTGCACCAACACAAGTGCGAAAAGTAGTTTTTCAACACTAACACAAGTGCGAAAAGTGGTTTTTCAACACTAACACGAGTGCGAAAAGTGGTTTTTCCACACTAATACAAGTGCAAAAGTGGTTTCCTGCACCAACACAAGTGCGAAAAGAGATTTTTCAACACTAACACAAGTGCGAAAAGTGGTTTTTCAACACTATCACAAGTGCAAAAAGTGTTTTTTCCACACTAATACAAGTGCAAAAGTGGTTTCCTGCACCAACACAAGTGCAAAAAGTGGTTTTTCAACACTAACAGAAGTGCGAAAAGTGGTTTTTCAACACTAACACAAGTGCGAAAAGTGGTTTTTCAACACTAACACAAGTGCAAAAAGTGGTTTTTCCACACTAATACAAGTGGAAAAGTGGTTTCCTGCACCAACACAAGTGCGAAAAGTGGTTTTTCAACACTAACACAAGTGCGAAAAGTGGTTTTTCAACACTAACACAAGTGCGAAAAGTGGTTTTTCAACACTATCACAAGTGCAAAAAGTGTTTTTTCCACACTAATACAAGTGCAAAAGTGGTTTCCTGCACCAACACCAGTGCGAAAAGTGGTTTTTCAACACTAACACAAGTGCGAAAAGTGGTTTTTCAACACTAACACAAGTGCGAAAAGTGGTTTTTCAACACTATCACAAGTGCAAAAAGTGTTTTTTCCACACTACTACAAGTGCAAAAGTGGTTTCCTGCACCAACACAAGTGCGAAAAGTGGTTTTTCAACACTAACACAAGTGCGAAAAGTGGTTTTTCAACACTAACACAAGTGCGAAAAGTGGTTTTTCCACACTAATACAAGTGCAAAAGTGGTTTTCTGCACCAACACAAGTGGGAAAAGTGGTTTTTCAACACTAACACAAGTGCGAAAACTGGTTTTTCAACACTAACACAAGTGCGAAAAGTGGTTTTTCAACAATAACACAAGTGCGAAAAGTGGTTTTTCAACACTAACACAAGTGCGAAAAGTGGTTTTTCAACACTAACACAAGTGCGAAAAGTGTTTTTTCCACACTAATACAAGTGCAAAAGTGGTTTCCTGCATCAACACAAGTGCGAAAAGTGGTTTTTCAACACTATCACAAGTGCAAAAAGTGTTTTTTCCACACTAATACAAGTGCAAAAGTGGTTTCCTGCACCAACACAAGTGCGAAAAGTGGTTTTTCAACACTAACACAAGTGCGAAAAGTCATTTTTCAACACTATCACAAGTGCAAAAAGTGTTTTTTCCATACTAGTACAAGTGCAAAAGTGGTTTCCTGCACCAACACAAGTGCGAAAAGTGGTTTTTCAACACTAACACAAGTGCGAAAAGTGGATTTTCAACACTATCACAAGCGCAAAAAGTGTTTTTTCTGCACCAACACAAGTGTGAAAAGTGGTTTTTCAACACTAAAACAAGTGCGAAAAGTGGTTTTTCAACACTAACACAAGTGCGAAAAGTGGTTTTTCCACACTAATACAAGTGCAAAAGTGGTTTTCTGCACCAACACAAGTGGTAAAAGTGGTTTTTCAACACTAACACAAGTGCGAAAACTGGTTTTTCAACACTAACACAAGTGCGAAAAGTGGTTTTTCAACAATAACACAAGTGCGAAAAGTGGTTTTTCAACACTATCACAAGTGCAAAAAGTGTTTTTTCCACACTAATACAAGTGCAAAAGTGGTTTCCTGCACCAACACAAGTGCGAAAAGTGGTTTTTCAACACTAACACAAGTGCGAAAAGTGGTTTTTCAACACTAACACAAGTGCGAAAAGTGTTTTTTCCACACTAATACAAGTGCAAAAGTGGTTTCTTGCATCAACACAAGTGCGAAAAGTGGTTTTTCAACACTATCACAAGTGCAAAAAGTGTTTTTTCCACACTAATACAAGTGCAAAAGTGGTTTCCTGCACCAACACAAGTGCGAAAAGTGGTTTTTCAACACTAACACAAGTGCGAAAAATCATTTTTCAACACTATCACAAGTGCAAAAAGTGTTTTTTCCATACTAGTACAAGTGCAAAAGTGGTTTCCTGCACCAACACAAGTGCGAAAAGTGGTTTTTCAACACTAACACAAGTGCGAAAAGTGGATTTTCAACACTATCACAAGCGCAAAAAGTGTTTTTTCTGCACCAACACAAGTGTGAAAAGTGGTTTTTCAACACTAAAACAAGTGCGAAAAGTGGTTTTTCAACATTAACACAAGTGCGAAAAGTGGTTTTTCAACACTATCACAAGTGCAAAAAGTGTTTTTTCCACACTAATACAAGTGCAAAAGTGGTTTCCTGCACCAACACAAGCGCGAAAAGTGGTTTTTCAACACTAACACAAGTGCGAAAAGTGGTTTTTCAACACTAACACAAGTGCGAAAAGTGGTTTTTCAACACTAACACGAGTGCGAAAAGTGGTTTTTCCACACTAATACAAGTGCAAAAGTGGTTTCCTGCACCAACACAAGTGCGAAAAGAGGTTTTTCAACACTAACACAAGTGGGAAAAGTGGTTTTTCAACACTATCACAAGTGCAAAAAGTGTTTTTTTCCACACTAATACAAGTGCAAAAGTGGTTTCCTGCACCAACACAAGTGCAAAAAGTGGTTTTTCAACACTAACAGAAGTGCGAAAAGTGGTTTTTCAACACTAACACAAGTGCGAAAAGTGTTTTTCCACACTAATACAAGTGCAAAAGTGGTTTCCTGCATCAACACAAGTGCGAAAAGTGGTTTTTCAACACTAACACAAATGCGAAAAGTCGTTTTTCAACACTATCACAAGTGCAAAAAGTGTTTTTTCCATACTAATACAAGTGCAAAAGTGGTTTCCTGCACCAACACAAGTGCGAAAAGTGGTTTTTCAACACTAACACAAGTGCGAAAAGTGGTTTTTCAACACTAACACAAGTGTGAAAAGTGGTTTTTCAACACTATCACAAGTGCAAAAAGTGTTTTTTCCACAATAATACAAGTGCAAAAGTGGTTTCCTGCACCAACACAAGTGCGAAAAGTAGTTTTTCAACACTAACACAAGTGCGAAAATTGGTTTTTCAACACTAACACGAGTGCGAAAAGTGGTTTTTCCACACTAATACAAGTGCAAAAGTGGTTTCCTGCACCAACACAAGTGCGAAAAGAGGTTTTTCAACACTAACACAAGTGCGAAAAGTGGTTTTTCAACACTATCACAAGTGCAAAAAGTGTTTTTTCCACACTAATACAAGTGCAAAAGTGGTTTCCTGCACCAACACAAGTGCAAAAAGTGGTTTTTCAACACTAACAGAAGTGCGAAAAGAGGTTTTTCAACACTAACACAAGTGCGAAAAGTGGTTTTTCAACACTAACACAAGTGCAAAAAGTGGTTTTTCCACACTAATACAAGTGGAAAAGTGGTTTCCTGCACCAACACAAGTGCGAAAAGTGGTTTTTCAACACTAACACAAGTGCGAAAAGTGGTTTTTCAACACTAACACAAGTGCGAAAAGTGGTTTTTCAACACTATCACAAGTGCAAAAAGTGTTTTTTCCACACTAATACAAGTGCAAAAGTGGTTTCCTGCACCAACACCAGTGCGAAAAGTGGTTTTTCAACACTAACACAAGTGCGAAAAGTGGTTTTTCAACACTAACACAAGTGCGAAAAGTGGTTTTTCAACACTATCACAAGTGCAAAAGGTGTTTTTTCCACACTACTACAAGTGCAAAAGTGGTTTCCTGTTCCAACATAAGTGCGAAAGTGGTTTTTCAACACTAACACAAGTGCGAAAAGTAGTTTTTCAACACTAACACAAGTGCGAAAAGTGGTTTTTCCACACTAATACAAGTGCAAAAGTGGTTTTCTGCACCAACACAAGTGGGAAAAGTGGTTTTTCAACACTAACACAAGTGCGAAAACTGGTTTTTCAACACTAACACAAGTGCAAAAAGTGGTTTTTCAACAATAACACAAGTGCGAAAAGTGGTTTTTCAACACTATCACAAGTGCAAAAAGTGTTTTTTCCACACTAATACAAGTGCAAAAGTGGTTTCCTGCACCAACACAAGTGCGAAAAGTGGTTTTTCAACACTAACACAAGTGCGAAAAGTGGTTTTTCAACACTAACACAAGTGCGAAAAGTGGATTTTCAACACTATCACAAGCGCAAAAAGTGTTTTTTCCACACTAATACAAGTGCAAAAGTGGTTTCCTGCACCAACACAAGTGTGAAAAGTGGTTTTTCAACACTAAAACAAGTGCGAAAAGTGGTTTTTCAACATTAACACAAGTGCGAAAAGTGGTTTTTCAACACTATCACAAGTGCAAAAAGTGTTTTTTCCACACTAATACAAGTGCAAAAGTGGTTTCCTGCACCAACACAAGCGCAAAAAGTGGTTTTTCAACACTAACACAAGTGCGAAAAGTGGTTTTTCAACACTAACACAAGTGTGAAAAGTGGTTTATCAACACTATCACAAGTGCAAAAAGTGTTTTTTCCACAATAATACAAGTGCAAAAGTGGTTTCCTGCACCAACACAAGTGCGAAAAGTAGTTTTTCAACACTAACACAAATGCGAAAAGTGGTTTTTCAACACTAACACGAGTGCGAAAAGTGGTTTTTCCACACTAATACAAGTGCAAAAGTGGTTTCCTGCACCAACACAAGTGCGAAAAGAGGTTTTTCAACACTAACACAAGTGCGAAAAGTGGTTTTTCAACACTATCACAAGTGCAAAAAGTGTTTTTTCCACACTAATACAAGTGCAAAAGTGGTTTCCTGCACCAACACAAGTGCAAAAAGTGGTTTTTCAACACTAACAGAAGTGCGAAAAGTGGTTTTTCAACACTAACACAAGTGCGAAAAGTGGTTTTTCAACACTAACACAAGTGCAAAAAGTGGTTTTTCCACACTAATACAAGTGGAAAAGTGGTTTCCTGCACCAACACAAGTGCGAAAAGTGGTTTTTCAACACTAACACAAGTGCGAAAAGTGGTTTTTCAACACTAACACAAGTGCGAAAAGTGGTTTTTCAACACTATCACAAGTGCAAAAAGTGTTTTTTCCACACTAATACAAGTGCAAAAGTGGTTTCCTGCACCAACACCAGTGCGAAAAGTGGTTTTTCAACACTAACACAAGTGCGAAAAGTGGTTTTTCAACACTAACACAAGTGCGAAAAGTGGTTTTTCAACACTATCACAAGTGCAAAAAGTGTTTTTTCCACACTACTACAAGTGCAAAAGTGGTTTCCTGCACCAACACAAGTGCGAAAAGTGGTTTTTCAACACTAACACAAGTGCGAAAAGTGGTTTTTCAACACTAACACAAGTGCGAAAAGTGGTTTTTCCACACTAATACAAGTGCAAAAGTGGTTTTCTGCACCAACACAAGTGGGAAAAGTGGTTTTTCAACACTAACACAAGTGCGAAAACTGGTTTTTCAACACTAACACAAGTGCGAAAAGTGGTTTTTCAACAATAACACAAGTGCGAAAAGTGGTTTTTCAACACTAACACAAGTGCGAAAAGTGGTTTTTCAACACTAACACAAGTGCGAAAAGTGTTTTTTCCACACTAATACAAGTGCAAAAGTGGTTTCCTGCATCAACACAAGTGCGAAAAGTGGTTTTTCAACACTATCACAAGTGCAAAAAGTGTTTTTTCCACACTAATACAAGTGCAAAAGTGGTTTCCTGCACCAACACAAGTGCGAAAAGTGGTTTTTCAACACTAACACAAGTGCGAAAAGTCGTTTTTCAACACTATCACAAGTGCAAAAAGTGTTTTTTCCATACTAGTACAAGTGCAAAAGTGGTTTCCTGCACCAACACAAGTGCGAAAAGTGGTTTTTCAACACTAACACAAGTGCGAAAAGTGGTTTTTCAACACTAACACAAGTGCGAAAAGTGGATTTTCAACACTATCACAAGCGCAAAAAGTGTTTTTTCCACACTAATACAAGTGCAAAAGTGGTTTCCTGCACCAACACAAGCGTGAAAAGTGGTTTTTCAACACTAACACAAGTGCGAAAAGTGGTTTTTCAACACTAACACAAGTGCGAAAAGTGGTTTTTCAACACTATCACAAGTGCAAAAAGTGTTTTTTCCACACTAATACAAGTGCAAAAGTGGTTTCCTGCACCAACACAAGCGCGAAAAGTGGTTTTTCAACACTAACACAAGTGCGAAAAGTGGTTTTTCAACACTAACACAAGTGCGAAAAGTGTTTTTTCAACACTAACACGAGTGCGAAAAGTGGTTTTTCAACACTAACACAAGTGCAAAAAGTGGTTTTTCCACACTAATACAAGTGGAAAAGTGGTTTCCTGCACCAACACAAGTGCGAAAAGTGGTTTTTCAACACTAACACAAGTGCGAAAAGTGGTTTTTCAACACTAACACAAGTGCGAAAAGTGGTTTTTCAACACTATCACAAGTGCAAAAAGTGTTTTTTCCACACTACTACAAGTGCAAAAGTGGTTTCCTGCACCAACACAAGTGCGAAAAGTGGTTTTTCAACACTAACACAAGTGCGAAAAGTGGTTTTTCAACACTAACACAAGTGCGAAAAGTGGTTTTTCCACACTAATACAAGTGCAAAAGTGGTTTTCTGCACCAACACAAGTGGGAAAAGTGGTTTTTCAACACTAACACAAGTGCGAAAAGTGGTTTTTCAACAATAACACAAGTGCGAAAAGTGGTTTTTCAACACTATCACAAGTGCAAAAAGTGTTTTTTCCACACTAATACAAGTGCAAAAGTGGTTTCCTGCACCAACACAAGTGCGAAAAGTGGTTTTTCAACACTAACACAAGTGCGAAAAGTGGTTTTTCAACACTAACACAAGTGCGAAAAGTGGTTTTTCCACACTAATACAAGTGCAAAAGTGGTTTTCTGCACCAACACAAGTGCGAAAAGTGGTTTTTCAACACTATCACAAGTGCAAAAAGTGTTTTTTCCACACTAATACAAGTGTAAAAGTGGTTTCCTGCACCAACACAAGTTCCTGCACCAACACACCAACACACCAACACAAACCACCAACAAAAAGTGGTTTTTCAACACTAACACAAGTGCGAAAAGTCGTTTTTCAACACTATCACAAGTGCAAAAAGTGTTTTTTCCATACTAATACAAGTGCAAAAGTGGTTTCCTGCACCAACACAAGTGCGAAAAGTGGTTTTTCAACACTAACACAAGTGCGAAAAGTGGTTTTTCAACACTAACACAAGTGCGAAAAGTGGATTTTCAACACTATCACAAGCGCAAAAAGTGTTTTTTCCACACTAATACAAGTGCAAAAGTGGTTTCCTGCACCAACACAAGTGTGAAAAGTGGTTTTTCAACACTAAAACAAGTGCGAAAAGTGGTTTTTCAACATTAACACAAGTGCGAAAAGTGGTTTTTCAACACTATCACAAGTGCAAAAAGTGTTTTTTCCACACTAATACAAGTGCAAAAGTGGTTTCCTGCACCAACACAAGCGCGAAAAGTGGTTTTTCAACACTAACACAAGTGCGAAAAGTGGTTTTTCAACACTAACACAAGTGCGAAAAGTGGTTTTTCCACACTAATACAAGTGCAAAAGTGGTTTCCTGCACCAACACAAGTGCGAAAAGAGGTTTTTCAACACTAACACAAGTGCGAAAAGTGGTTTTTCAACACTATCACAAGTGCAAAAAGTGTTTTTTCCACACTAATACAAGTGCAAAAGTGGTTTCCTGCACAAACACAAGTGCAAAAAGTGGTTTTTCAACACTAACAGAAGTGCGAAAAGTGGTTTTTCAACACTAACACAAGTGCGAAAAGTGGTTTTTCAACACTAACACAAGTGCGAAAAGTGGTTTTTCAACACTAACACAAGTGCGAAAAGTGGTTTTTCAACACTATCACAAGTGCAAAAAGTGTTTTTTCCACACTAATACAAGTGCAAAAGTGGTTTCCTGCACCAACACCAGTGCGAAAAGTGGTTTTTCAACACTAACACAAGTGCGAAAAGTGGTTTTTCAACACTAACACAAGTGCGAAAAGTGGTTTTTCAACACTATCACAAGTGCAAAAAGTGTTTTTTCCACACTACTACAAGTGCAAAAGTGGTTTCCTGCACCAACACAAGTGCGAAAAGTGGTTTTTCAACACTAACACAAGTGCGAAAAGTGGTTTTTCAACACTAACACAAGTGCGAAAAGTGGTTTTTCCACACTAATACAAGTGCAAAAGTGGTTTTCTGCACCAACACAAGTGGGAAAAGTGGTTTTTCAACACTAACACAAGTGCGAAAACTGGTTTTTCAACACTAACACAAGTGCGAAAAGTGGTTTTTCAACAATAACACAAGTGCGAAAAGTGGTTTTTCAACACTAACACAAGTGCGAAAAGTGGTTTTTCAACACTAACACAAGTGCGAAAAGTGTTTTTTCCACACTAATACAAGTGCAAAAGTGGTTTCCTGCATCAACACAAGTGCGAAAAGTGGTTTTTCAACACTATCACAAGTGCAAAAAGTGTTTTTTCCACACTAATACAAGTGCAAAAGTGGTTTCCTGCACCAACACAAGTGCGAAAAGTGGTTTTTCAACACTAACACAAGTGCGAAAAGTCGTTTTTCAACACTATCACAAGTGCAAAAAGTGTTTTTTCCATACTAGTACAAGTGCAAAAGTGGTTTCCTGCACCAACACAAGTGCAAAAAGTGGTTTTTCAACACTAACACAAGTGCGAAAAGTGGTTTTTCAACACTAACACAAGTGCGAAAAGTGGATTTTCAACACTATCACAAGCGCAAAAAGTGTTTTTTCCACACTAATACAAGTGCAAAAGTGGTTTCCTGCACCAACACAAGCGTGAAAAGTGGTTTTTCAACACTAACACAAGTGCGAAAAGTGGTTTTTCAACACTAACACAAGTGCGAAAAGTGGTTTTTCAACACTATCACAAGTGCAAAAAGTGTTTTTTCCACACTAATACAAGTGCAAAAGTGGTTTCCTGCACCAACACAAGCGCGAAAAGTGGTTTTTCAACACTAACACAAGTGCGAAAAGTGGTTTTTCAACACTAACACAAGTGCGAAAAGTGTTTTTTCAACACTAACACGAGTGCGAAAAGTGGTTTTTCCACACTAATACAAGTGCAAAAGTGGTTTCCTGCACCAACACAAGTGCGAAAAGAGGTTTTTCAACACTAACACAAGTGCGAAAAGTGGTTTTTCAACACTATCACAAGTGCAAAAAGTGTTTTTTCCACACTAATACAAGTGCAAAAGTGGTTTCCTGCACCAACACAAGTGCAAAAAGTGGTTTTTCAACACTAACAGAAGTGCGAAAAGTGGTTTTTCAACACTAACACAAGTGCGAAAAGTGGTTTTTCAACACTAACACAAGTGCAAAAAGTGGTTTTTCCACACTAATACAAGTGGAAAAGTGGTTTCCTGCACCAACACAAGTGCGAAAAGTGGTTTTTCAACACTAACACAAGTGCGAAAAGTGGTTTTTCAACACTAACACAAGTGCGAAAAGTGGTTTTTCAACACTATCACAAGTGCAAAAAGTGTTTTTTCCACACTACTACAAGTGCAAAAGTGGTTTCCTGCACCAACACAAGTGCGAAAAGTGGTTTTTCAACACTAACACAAGTGCGAAAAGTGGTTTTTCAACACTAACACAAGTGCGAAAAGTGGTTTTTCCACACTAATACAAGTGCAAAAGTGGTTTTCTGCACCAACACAAGTGGGAAAAGTGGTTTTTCAACACTAACACAAGTGCGAAAAGTGGTTTTTCAACAATAACACAAGTGCGAAAAGTGGTTTTTCAACACTATCACAAGTGCAAAAAGTGTTTTTTCCACACTAATACAAGTGCAAAAGTGGTTTCCTGCACCAACACAAGTGCGAAAAGTGGTTTTTCAACACTAACACAAGTGCGAAAAGTGGTTTTTCAACACTAACACAAGTGCGAAAAGTGGTTTTTCCACACTAATACAAGTGCAAAAGTGGTTTTCTGCACCAACACAAGTGCGAAAAGTGGTTTTTCAACACTATCACAAGTGCAAAAAGTGTTTTTTCCACACTAATACAAGTGTAAAAGTGGTTTCCTGCACCAACACAAGTTCCTGCACCAACACACCAACACACCAACACAAACCACCAACAAAAAGTGGTTTTTCAACACTAACACAAGTGCGAAAAGTCGTTTTTCAACACTATCACAAGTGCAAAAAGTGTTTTTTCCATACTAATACAAGTGCAAAAGTGGTTTCCTGCACCAACACAAGTGCGAAAAGTGGTTTTTCAACACTAACACAAGTGCGAAAAGTGGTTTTTCAACACTAACACAAGTGCGAAAAGTGGATTTTCAACACTATCACAAGCGCAAAAAGTGTTTTTTCCACACTAATACAAGTGCAAAAGTGGTTTCCTGCACCAACACAAGTGTGAAAAGTGGTTTTTCAACACTAAAACAAGTGCGAAAAGTGGTTTTTCAACATTAACACAAGTGCGAAAAGTGGTTTTTCAACACTATCACAAGTGCAAAAAGTGTTTTTTCCACACTAATACAAGTGCAAAAGTGGTTTCCTGCACCAACACAAGCGCGAAAAGTGGTTTTTCAACACTAACACAAGTGCGAAAAGTGGTTTTTCAACACTAACACAAGTGCGAAAAGTGGTTTTTCCACACTAATACAAGTGCAAAAGTGGTTTCCTGCACCAACACAAGTGCGAAAAGAGGTTTTTCAACACTAACACAAGTGCGAAAAGTGGTTTTTCAACACTATCACAAGTGCAAAAAGTGTTTTTTCCACACTAATACAAGTGCAAAAGTGGTTTCCTGCACAAACACAAGTGCAAAAAGTGGTTTTTCAACACTAACAGAAGTGCGAAAAGTGGTTTTTCAACACTAACACAAGTGCGAAAAGTGGTTTTTCAACACTAACACAAGTGCGAAAAGTGGTTTTTCAACACTAACACAAGTGTAAAAAGTGGTTTTTCCACACTAATACAAGTGGAAAAGTGGTTTCCTGCATCAACACAAGTGCGAAAAGTGGTTTTTCAACACTATCACAAGTGCAAAAAGTGTTTTTTCCACACTAATACAAGTGCAAAAGTGGTTTCCTGCACCAACACAAGTGCAAAAAGTGGTTTTTCAACACTAACAGAAGTGCGAAAAGTGGTTTTTCAACACTAACACAAGTGCGAAAAGTGGTTTTTCAACACTAACACAAGTGCGAAAAGTGGTTTTTCAACACTAACACAAGTGCGAAAAGTGGTTTTTCAACACTAACACAAGTGCGAAAAGTGGTTTTTCAACACTAACACAAGTGCAAAAAGTGGTTTTTCCACACTAATACAAGTGCAAAAGTGGTTTCCTGCACCAACACAAGTGCGAAAAGTGGTTTTTCAACACTAACACAAGTGCGAAAAGTGGTTTTTCAACACTATCACAAGTGCAAAAAGTGGTTTTTCCACACCAATACAAGTGCAAAAAGTGTTTTTTCCACACTAATACAAGTGCAAAAGTGATTTCCTGCACCAACACAAGTGCGAAAAGTGGTTTTTCAACACTAACACAAGTGCGAAAAGTGGTTTTCCACACTAATACAAGTGCAAAAGTGGTTTCCTGCACCAACACAAGTGCGAAAAGTGGTTTTTCAACACTAACACAAGTGCGAAAAGTGGTTTTTCAACATTATCACAAGCGCAAAAAGTGTTTTTTCCACACTAATACAAGTGCAAAAGTGGTTTCCTGCACCAACACAAGTGCGAAAAGTGGTTTTTCAACACTAACACAAGTGCGAAAAGTGGTTTTTCAACACTATCACAAGTGCAAAAAGTGTTTTTTCCACACTAATACAAGTGCAAAAGTGGTTTCCTGCACCAACACAAGTGCGAAAAGTGGATTTTCATCACTAACACAAGTGCGAAAAGTGGTTTTTCAACACTAACACAAGTGCGAAAAGTGGTTTTTCAACACTATCACAAGTGCGAAAAGTGTTTTTTCCACACTAATACAAGTGCAAAAGTGGTTTCCTGCACCAACACAAGTGTGAAAAGTGGTTTTTCAACACTAACACAAATGCGAAAAGTCGTTTTTCAACACTATCACAAGTGCAAAAAGTGTTTTTTCCATACTAATACAAGTGTGAAAAGTGGTTTATCAACACTATCACAAGTGCAAAAAGTGTTTTTTCCACAATAATACAAGTGCAAAAGTGGTTTCCTGCACCAACACAAGTGCGAAAAGTAGTTTTTCAACACTAACACAAGTGCGAAAAGTGGTTTTTCAACACTAACACGAGTGCGAAAATTGGTTTTTCCACACTAATACAAGTGCAAAAGTGGTTTCCTGCACCAACACAAGTGCGAAAAGAGGTTTTTCAACACTAACACAAGTGCGAAAAGTGGTTTTTCAACACTATCACAAGTGCAAAAAGTGTTTTTTCCACACTAATACAAGTGCAAAAGTGGTTTCCTGCACCAACACAAGTGCAAAAAGTGGTTTTTCAACACTAACAGAAGTGCGAAAAGTGGTTTTTCAACACTAACACAAGTGCGAAAAGTGGTTTTTCAACACTAACACAAGTGCAAAAAGTGGTTTTTCCACACTAATACAAGTGGAAAAGTGGTTTCCTGCACCAACACAAGTGCGAAAAGTGGTTTTTCAACACTAACACAAGTGCGAAAAGTGGTTTTTCAACACTAACACAAGTGCGAAAAGTGGTTTTTCAACACTATCACAAGTGCAAAAAGTGTTTTTTCCACACTAATACAAGTGCAAAAGTGGTTTCCTGCACCAACACCAGTGCGAAAAGTGGTTTTTCAACACTAACACAAGTGCGAAAAGTGGTTTTTCAACACTAACACAAGTGCGAAAAGTGGTTTTTCAACACTATCACAAGTGCAAAAAGTGTTTTTTCCACACTACTACAAGTGCAAAAGTGGTTTCCTGCACCAACACAAGTGCGAAAAGTGGTTTTTCAACACTAACACAAGTGCGAAAAGTGGTTTTTCAACACTAACACAAGTGCGAAAAGTGGTTTTTCCACACTAATACAAGTGCAAAAGTGGTTTTCTGCACCAACACAAGTGGGAAAAGTGGTTTTTCAACACTAACACAAGTGCGAAAACTGGTTTTTCAACACTAACACAAGTGCGAAAAGTGGTTTTTCAACAATAACACAAGTGCGAAAAGTGGTTTTTCAACACTAACACAAGTGCGAAAAGTGGTTTTTCAACACTAACACAAGTGCGAAAAGTGTTTTTTCCACACTAATACAAGTGCAAAAGTGGTTTCCTGCATCAACACAAGTGCGAAAAGTGGTTTTTCAACACTATCACAAGTGCAAAAAGTGTTTTTTCCACACTAATACAAGTGCAAAAGTGGTTTCCTGCACCAACACAAGTGCGAAAAGTGGTTTTTCAACACTAACACAAGTGCGAAAAGTCGTTTTTCAACACTATCACAAGTGCAAAAAGTGTTTTTTCCATACTAGTACAAGTGCAAAAGTGGTTTCCTGCACCAACACAAGTGCGAAAAGTGGTTTTTCAACACTAACACAAGTGCGAAAAGTGGTTTTTCAACACTAACACAAGTGCGAAAAGTGGATTTTCAACACTATCACAAGCGCAAAAAGTGTTTTTTCCACACTAATACAAGTGCAAAAGTGGTTTCCTGCACCAACACAAGCGTGAAAAGTGGTTTTTCAACACTAACACAAGTGCGAAAAGTGGTTTTTCAACACTAACACAAGTGCGAAAAGTGGTTTTTCAACACTATCACAAGTGCAAAAAGTGTTTTTTCCACACTAATACAAGTGCAAAAGTGGTTTCCTGCACCAACACAAGCGCGAAAAGTGGTTTTTCAACACTAACACAAGTGCGAAAAGTGGTTTTTCAACACTAACACAAGTGCGAAAAGTGTTTTTTCAACACTAACACGAGTGCGAAAAGTGGTTTTTCCACACTAATACAAGTGCAAAAGTGGTTTCCTGCACCAACACAAGTGCGAAAAGAGGTTTTTCAACACTAACACAAGTGCGAAAAGTGGTTTTTCAACACTATCACAAGTGCAAAAAGTGTTTTTTCCACACTAATACAAGTGCAAAAGTGGTTTCCTGCACCAACACAAGTGCAAAAAGTGGTTTTTCAACACTAACAGAAGTGCGAAAAGTGGTTTTTCAACACTAACACAAGTGCGAAAAGTGGTTTTTCAACACTAACACAAGTGCAAAAAGTGGTTTTTCCACACTAATACAAGTGGAAAAGTGGTTTCCTGCACCAACACAAGTGCGAAAAGTGGTTTTTCAACACTAACACAAGTGCGAAAAGTGGTTTTTCAACACTAACACAAGTGCGAAAAGTGGTTTTTCCACACTAATACAAGTGCAAAAGTGGTTTTCTGCACCAACACAAGTGGGAAAAGTGGTTTTTCAACACTAACACAAGTGCGAAAACTGGTTTTTCAACACTAACACAAGTGCGAAAAGTGGTTTTTCAACAATAACACAAGTGCGAAAAGTGGTTTTTCAACACTAACACAAGTGCGAAAAGTGGTTTTTCAACACTAACACAAGTGCGAAAAGTGTTTTTTCCACACTAATACAAGTGCAAAAGTGGTTTCCTGCATCAACACAAGTGCGAAAAGTGGTTTTTCAACACTATCACAAGTGCAAAAAGTGTTTTTTCCACACTAATACAAGTGCAAAAGTGGTTTCCTGCACCAACACAAGTGCGAAAAGTGGTTTTTCAACACTAACACAAGTGCGAAAAGTCGTTTTTCAACACTATCACAAGTGCAAAAAGTGTTTTTTCCATACTAGTACAAGTGCAAAAGTGGTTTCCTGCACCAACACAAGTGCGAAAAGTGGTTTTTCAACACTAACACAAGTGCGAAAAGTGGTTTTTCAACACTAACACAAGTGCGAAAAGTGGATTTTCAACACTATCACAAGCGCAAAAAGTGTTTTTTCCACACTAATACAAGTGCAAAAGTGGTTTCCTGCACCAACACAAGCGTGAAAAGTGGTTTTTCAACACTAACACAAGTGCGAAAAGTGGTTTTTCAACACTAACACAAGTGCGAAAAGTGGTTTTTCAACACTATCACAAGTGCAAAAAGTGTTTTTTCCACACTAATACAAGTGCAAAAGTGGTTTCCTGCACCAACACAAGCGCGAAAAGTGGTTTTTCAACACTAACACAAGTGCGAAAAGTGGTTTTTCAACACTAACACAAGTGCGAAAAGTGTTTTTTCAACACTAACACGAGTGCGAAAAGTGGTTTTTCCACACTAATACAAGTGCAAAAGTGGTTTCCTGCACCAACACAAGTGCGAAAAGAGGTTTTTCAACACTAACACAAGTGCGAAAAGTGGTTTTTCAACACTATCACAAGTGCAAAAAGTGTTTTTTCCACACTAATACAAGTGCAAAAGTGGTTTCCTGCACCAACACAAGTGCAAAAAGTGGTTTTTCAACACTAACAGAAGTGCGAAAAGTGGTTTTTCAACACTAACACAAGTGCGAAAAGTGGTTTTTCAACACTAACACAAGTGCAAAAAGTGGTTTTTCCACACTAATACAAGTGGAAAAGTGGTTTCCTGTACCAACACAAGTGCGAAAAGTGGTTTTTCAACACTAACACAAGTGCGAAAAGTGGTTTTTCAACACTAACACAAGTGCGAAAAGTGGTTTTTCAACACTATCACAAGTGCAAAAAGTGTTTTTTCCACACTACTACAAGTGCAAAAGTGGTTTCCTGCACCAACACAAGTGCGAAAAGTGGTTTTTCAACACTAACACAAGTGCGAAAAGTGGTTTTTCAACACTAACACAAGTGCGAAAAGTGGTTTTTCCACACTAATACAAGTGCAAAAGTGGTTTTCTGCACCAACACAAGTGGGAAAAGTGGTTTTTCAACACTAACACAAGTGCGAAAACTGGTTTTTCAACACTAACACAAGTGCGAAAAGTGGTTTTTCAACAATAACACAAGTGCGAAAAGTGGTTTTTCAACACTATCACAAGTGCAAAAAGTGTTTTTTCCACACTAATACAAGTGCAAAAGTGGTTTCCTGCACCAACACAAGTGCGAAAAGTGGTTTTTCAACACTAACACAAGTGCGAAAAGTGGTTTTTCAACACTAACACAAGTGCGAAAAGTGTTTTTTCCACACTAATGCAAGTGCAAACGTGGTTTCCTGCATCAACACAAGTGCGAAAAGTGGTTTTTCAACACTATCACAAGTGCAAAAAGTGTTTTTTCCACACTAATACAAGTGTAAAAGTGGTTTCCTGCACCAACACAAGTTCCTGCACCAACACACCAACACACCAACACAAACCACCAACAAAAAGTGGTTTTTCAACACTAACACAAGTGCGAAAAGTCGTTTTTCAACACTATCACAAGTGCAAAAAGTGTTTTTTCCATACTAATACAAGTGCAAAAGTGGTTTCCTGCACCAACACAAGTGCGAAAAGTGGTTTTTCAACACTAACACAAGTGCGAAAAGTGGTTTTTCAACACTAACACAAGTGCGAAAAGTGGATTTTCAACACTATCACAAGCGCAAAAAGTGTTTTTTCCACACTAATACAAGTGCAAAAGTGGTTTCCTGCACCAACACAAGTGTGAAAAGTGGTTTTTCAACACTAAAACAAGTGCGAAAAGTGGTTTTTCAACATTAACACAAGTGCGAAAAGTGGTTTTTCAACACTATCACAAGTGCAAAAAGTGTTTTTTCCACACTAATACAAGTGCAAAAGTGGTTTCCTGCACCAACACAAGCGCGAAAAGTGGTTTTTCAACACTAACACAAGTGCGAAAAGTGGTTTTTCAACACTAACACAAGTGCGAAAAGTGGTTTTTCCACACTAATACAAGTGCAAAAGTGGTTTCCTGCACCAACACAAGTGCGAAAAGAGGTTTTTCAACACTAACACAAGTGCGAAAAGTGGTTTTTCAACACTATCACAAGTGCAAAAAGTGTTTTTTCCACACTAATACAAGTGCAAAAGTGGTTTCCTGCACAAACACAAGTGCAAAAAGTGGTTTTTCAACACTAACAGAAGTGCGAAAAGTGGTTTTTCAACACTAACACAAGTGCGAAAAGTGGTTTTTCAACACTAACACAAGTGCGAAAAGTGGTTTTTCAACACTAACACAAGTGTAAAAAGTGGTTTTTCCACACTAATACAAGTGGAAAAGTGGTTTCCTGCATCAACACAAGTGCGAAAAGTGGTTTTTCAACACTATCACAAGTGCAAAAAGTGTTTTTTCCACACTAATACAAGTGCAAAAGTGGTTTCCTGCACCAACACAAGTGCAAAAAGTGGTTTTTCAACACTAACAGAAGTGCGAAAAGTGGTTTTTCAACACTAACACAAGTGCGAAAAGTGGTTTTTCAACACTAACACAAGTGCGAAAAGTGGTTTTTCAACACTAACACAAGTGCGAAAAGTGGTTTTTCAACACTAACACAAGTGCGAAAAGTGGTTTTTCAACACTAACACAAGTGCAAAAAGTGGTTTTTCCACACTAATACAAGTGCAAAAGTGGTTTCCTGCACCAACACAAGTGCGAAAAGTGGTTTTTCAACACTAACACAAGTGCGAAAAGTGGTTTTTCAACACTATCACAAGTGCAAAAAGTGGTTTTTCCACACCAATACAAGTGCAAAAAGTGTTTTTTCCACACTAATACAAGTGCAAAAGTGATTTCCTGCACCAACACAAGTGCGAAAAGTGGTTTTTCAACACTAACACAAGTGCGAAAATTGGTTTTCCACACTAATACAAGTGCAAAAGTGGTTTCCTGCACCAACACAAGTGCGAAAAGTGGTTTTTCAACACTAACACAAGTGCGAAAAGTGGTTTTTCAACATTATCACAAGCGCAAAAAGTGTTTTTTCCACACTAATACAAGTGCAAAAGTGGTTTCCTGCACCAACACAAGTGCGAAAAGTGGTTTTTCAACACTAACACAAGTGCGAAAAGTGGTTTTTCAACACTATCACAAGTGCAAAAAGTGTTTTTTCCACACTAATACAAGTGCAAAAGTGGTTTCCTGCACCAACACAAGTGTGAAAAGTGGTTTTTCAACACTAACACAAATGCGAAAAGTCATTTTTCAACACTATCACAAGTGCAAAAAGTGTTTTTTCCATACTAATACAAGTGCAAAAGTGGTTTCCTGCACCAACACAAGTGCGAAAAGTGGTTTTTCAACACTAACACAAGTGCGAAAAGTGGTTTTTCAACACTAACACAAAGTGCGAAAAGTGGATTTTCAACACTATCACAAGCGCAAAAAGTGTTTTTTCCACACTAATACAAGTGCAAAAGTGGTTTCCTGCACCAATACAAGTGTGAAAAGTGGTTTTTCAACACTAAAACAAGTGCGAAAAGTGGTTTTTCAACATTAACACAAGTGCGAAAAGTGGTTTTTCAACACTATCACAAGTGCAAAAAGTGTTTTTTCCACACTAATACAAGTGCAAAAGGGGTTTCCTGCACCAACACAAGCGCGAAAAGTGGTTTTTCAACACTAACACAAGTGCGAAAAGTGGTTTTTCAACATTAACACAAGTGCGAAAAGTGGTTTTTCAACACTATCACAAGTGCAAAAAGTGTTTTTTCCACACTAATACAAGTGCAAAAGTGGTTTCCTGCACCAACACAAGTGTGAAAAGTGGTTTTTCAACACTAACACAAATGCGAAAAGTCGTTTTTCAACACTATCACAAGTGCAAAAAGTGTTTTTTCCATACTAATACAAGTGCAAAAGTGGTTTCCTGCACCAACACAAGTGCGAAAAGTGGTTTTTCAACACTAACACAAGTGCAAAAAGTGGTTTTTCAACACGAACACAGGTGCGAAAAGTGTTTTTTCCACACTAATACAAGTGCAAAAGTGGTTTCCTGCACCAACACAAGTGTGAAAAGTGGTTTTTCAACACTAACACAAATGCGAAAAGTCGTTTTTCAACACTATCACAAGTGCAAAAAGTGTTTTTTCCATACTAATACAAGTGCAAAAGTGGTTTCCTGCACCAACACAAGTGCGAAAAGTGGTTTTTCAACACTAACACAAGTGCGAAAAGTGGTTTTTCAACACTAACACAAAGTGCGAAAAGTGGATTTTCAACACTATCACAAGCGCAAAAAGTGTTTTTTCCACACTAATACAAGTGCAAAAGTGGTTTCCTGCACCAATACAAGTGTGAAAAGTGGTTTTTCAACACTAAAACAAGTGCGAAAAGTGGTTTTTCAACATTAACACAAGTGCGAAAAGTGGTTTTTCAACACTATCACAAGTGCAAAAAGTGTTTTTTCCACACTAATACAAGTGCAAAAGGGGTTTCCTGCACCAACACAAGCGCGAAAAGTGGTTTTTCAACACTAACACAAGTGCGAAAAGTGGTTTTTCAACATTAACACAAGTGCGAAAAGTGGTTTTTCAACACTATCACAAGTGCAAAAAGTGTTTTTTCCACACTAATACAAGTGCAAAAGGGGTTTCCTGCACCAACACAAGCGCGAAAAGTGGTTTTTCAACACTAACACACGTGCGAAAAGTGGTTTTTCAACACTAACACAAGTGTGAAAAGTGGTTTTTCAACACTATCACAAGTGCAAAAAGTGTTTTTTCCACACTAATACAAGTGCAAAAGTGGTTTCCTGCACCAACACAAGTGCAAAAAGTGGTTTTTCAACACTAACAGAAGTGTGAAAAGTGGTTTATCAACACTAACACAAGTGCGAAAAGTGGTTTTTCAACACTAACACAAGTGCAAAAAGTGGTTTTTCCACACTAATACAAGTGGAAAAGTGGTTTCCTGCACCAACACAAGTGCGAAAAGTGGTTTTTCAACACTAACACAAGTGCGAAAAGTGGTTTTTCAACACTAACACAAGTGCGAAAAGTGGTTTTTCAACACTATCACAAGTGCAAAAAGTGTTTTTTCCACACTAATACAAGTGCAAAAGTGGTTCCCTGCACCAACACAAGTGCGAAAAGTGGTTTTTCAACACTAACACAAGTGCGAAAAGTGGTTTTTCAACACTAACACAAGTGCAAAAAGTGGTTTTTCCACACTAACACAAGTGCGAAAAGTGGTTTTTTCCACACTAATACAAGTGCAAAAGTAGTTTCCTGCACCAACACAAGTGCGAAAAGTGGTTTTTCAACACTAACACAAGTGCGAAAAGTGGTTTTTCAACACTATCACAAGTGCAAAAAGTGTTTTTTCCACACTAATACAAGTGCAAAAGTGGTTTCCTGCACCAACACAAGTGCGAAAAGTGGTTTTTCAACACTAACACAAGTGCAAAAAGTGGTTTTTCAACACGAACACAAGTGCGAAAAGTGTTTTTTCCACACTAATACAAGTGCAAAAGTGGTTTCCTGCACCAACACAAGTGCGAAAAGTGGTTTTTCAACACTAACACAAGTGCGAAAAGTGGTTTTTCAACACTAACACAAGTGCAAAAAGTGGTTTTTCAACACTAACACAAGTGCGAAAAGTGGTTTTTTCACACTAATACAAGTGCAAAAGTGGTTTCCTGCACCAACACAAGTGCGAAAAGAGGTTTTTCAACACTAACACAAGTGCAAAAAGTGGTTTTTCAACACTATCACAAGTGCAAAAAGTGTTTTTTCCACACTAATACAAGTGCAAAAGTGGTTTCCTGCACCAACACAAGTGCAAAAAGTGGTTTTTCAACACTAACAGAAGTGCGAAAAGTGGTTTTTCAACACTAACACAAGTGCGAAAAGTGGTTTTTCAACACTAACACAAGTGCGAAAAGTGGTTTTTCAACACTAACACAAGTGCAAAAAGTGTTTTTTCCACACTAATACAAGTGCAAAAGTGGTTTCCTGCACCAACACAAGTGCAAAAAGTGGTTTTTCAACACTAACACAAGTGCGAAAAGTGGTTTTTCAACACTAACACAAGTGCGAAAAGTGGTTTTTCAACACTAACACAAGTGCGAAAAGTGGTTTTTCAACACTAACACAAGTGCAAAAAGTGGTTTTTCCACACTAATACAAGTGCAAAAGTGGTTTCCTGCACCAACACAAGTGCGAAAAGTGGTTTTTCAACACTAACACAAGTGCGAAAAGTGGTTTTTCAACACTATCACAAGTGCAAAAAGTGGTTTTTCCACACTAATACAAGTGCAAAAAGTGTTTTTTCCACACTAATACAAGTGCAAAAGTGATTTCCTGCACCAACACAAGTGCGAAAAGTGGTTTTTCAACACTAACACAAGTGCGAAAAGTGGTTTTCCACACTAATACAAGTGCAAAAGTGGTTTCCTGCACCAACACAAGTGCGAAAAGTGGTTTTTCAACACTAACACAAGTGCGAAAAGTGGTTTTTCAACATTATCACAAGCGCAAAAAGTGTTTTTTCCACACTAATACAAGTGCAAAAGTGGTTTCCTGCACCAACACAAGTGCGAAAAGTGGTTTTTCAACACTAACACAAGTGCGAAAAGTGGTTTTTCAACACTATCACAAGTGCAAAAAGTGTTTTTCCACACTAATACAAGTGCAAAAGTGGTTTCCTGCACCAACACAAGTGCGAAAAGTGGATTTTCATCACTAACACAAGTGCGAAAAGTGGTTTTTCAACACTAACACAAGTGCGAAAAGTGGTTTTTCAACACTATCACAAGTGCAAAAAGTGTTTTTTCCACACTAATACAAGTGCAAAAGTGGTTTCCTGCACCAACACAAGTGCAAAAAGTGGTTTTTCAACACTAACACAAGTGCGAAAAGTGGTTTTTCAACACTAACACAAGTGCGAAAAGTGGTTTTTCAACACTAACACAAGTGCGAAAAGTGGTTTTTCAACACTAACACAAGTGCAAAAAGTGGTTTTTCCACACTAATACAAGTGCAAAAGTGGTTTCCTGCACCAACACAAGTGCGAAAAGTGGTTTTTCAACACTAACACAAGTGCGAAAAGTGGTTTTTCAACACTATCACAAGTGCAAAAAGTGGTTTTTCCACACTAATACAAGTGCAAAAAGTGTTTTTTTCCACACTAATACAAGTGCAAAAGTGATTTCCTGCACCAACACAAGTGCGAAAAGTGGTTTTTCAACACTAACACAAGTGCAAAAAGTGGTTTTCCACACTAATACAAGTGCAAAAGTGGTTTCCTGCACCAACACAAGTGCGAAAAGTGGTTTTTCAACACTAACACAAGTGCGAAAAGTGGTTTTTCAACATTATCACAAGCGCAAAAAGTGTTTTTTCCACACTAATACAAGTGCAAAAGTGGTTTCCTGCACCAACACAAGTGCGAAAAGTGGTTTTTCAACACTAACACAAGTGCGAAAAGTGGTTTTTCAACACTATCACAAGTGCAAAAAGTGTTTTTCCACACTAATACAAGTGCAAAAGTGGTTTCCTGCACCAACACAAGTGCGAAAAGTGGATTTTCATCACTAACACAAGTGCGAAAAGGGGTTTTTCAACACTAACACAAGTGCGAAAAGTGGTTTTTCAACACTATCACAAGTGCGAAAAGTGTTTTTTCCACACTAATACAAGTGCAAAAGTGGTTTCCTGCACCAACACAAGTGCGAAAAGTGGTTTTTCAACACTAACACAAATGCGAAAAGTCGTTTTTCAACACTATCACAAGTGCAAAAAGTGTTTTTTCCAGACTAATACAAGTGCAAAAGTGGTTTCCTGCACCAACACAAGTGCGAAAAGTGGTTTTTCAACACTAACACAAGTGCAAAAAGTGGTTTTTCAACACTAACACATGTGCGAAAAGTGGATTTTCAACACTATCACAAGCGCAAAAAGTGTTTTTTCCACACTAATACAAGTGCAAAAGTGGTTTCCTGCACCAACACAAGTGTGAAAAGTGGTTTTTCAACACTAAAACAAGTGCGAAAAGTGGTTTTTCAACATTAACACAAGTGCGAAAAGTGGTTTTTCAACACTATCACAAGTGCAAAAAGTGTTTTTTACACACTAATACAAGTGCAAAAGTGGTTTCCTGCACCAACACAAGCGCGAAAAGTGGTTTTTCAACAGTAACACAAGTGCGAAAAGTGGTTTTTCAACACTAACACAAGTGTGAAAAGTGGTTTATCAACACTATCACAAGTGCAAAAAGTGTTTTTTCCACAATAATACAAGTGCAAAAGTGGTTTCCTGCACCAACACAAGTGCGAAAAGTAGTTTTTCAACACTAACACAAGTGCGAAAAGTGGTTTTTCAACACTAGCACGAGTGCGAAAAGTGGTTTTTCCACACTAATACAAGTGCAAAAGTGGTTTCCTGCACCAACACAAGTGCGAAAAGAGGTTTTTCAACACTAACACAAGTGCGAAAAGTGGTTTTTCAACACTATCACAAGTGCAAAAAGTGTTTTTTCCACACTAATACAAGTGCAAAAGTGGTTTCCTGCACCAACACAAGTGCAAAAAGTGGTTTTTCAACACTAACAGAAGTGCGAAAAGTGGTTTTTCAACACTAACACAAGTGCAAAAAGTGGTTTTTCAACACTAACACAAGTGCAAAAAGTGGTTTTTCCACACTAATACAAGTGCAAAAGTGTTTTCCTGCACCAACACAAGTGCGAAAAGTGGTTTTTCAACACTAACACAAGTGCGAAAAGTGGTTTTTCAACACTAACACAAGTGCGAAAAGTGTTTTTTCCACAGTAATACAAGTGCAAAAGTGGTTTCCTGCATCAACACAAGTGCGAAAAGTGGTTTTTCAACACTAACACAAATGCGAAAAGTGTTTTTTCCATACTAATACAAGTGCAAAAGTGGTTTCAAGCACTAACACACGTGCGAAAAGTGGTTTTTCAACACTAACACAAGTGCGAAAAGTGGTTTTTCAACACTAACACAAGTGCGAAAAGTGGATTTTCAACACTATCACAAGCGCAAAAAGTGTTTTTTCCACACTAATACAAGTGCAAAAGTGGTTTCCTGCACCAACACAAGTGTGAAAAGTGGTTTTTCAACACTAAAACAAGTGCGAAAAGTGGTTTTTCAACATTAACACAAGTGCGAAAAGTGGTTTTTCAACACTATCACAAGTGCAAAAAGTGTTTTTTCCACACTAATACAAGTGCAAAAGTGGTTTCCTGCACCAACACAAGTGCGAAAAGTGGTTTTTCAACACTAACACAAGTGCGAAAAGTGGTTTTTCAACACTAACACAAGTGCGAAAAGTGGTTTTTCAACACTAACACAAGTGCAAAAAGTGGTTTTTCCACACTAATACAAGTGGAAAAGTGGTTTCCTGCACCAACACAAGTGCAAAAAGTGGTTTTTCAACACTAACACAAGTGCGAAAAGTGGTTTTTCAACACTAACACAAGTGCGAAAAGTGGTTTTTCAACACTATCACAAGTGCAAAAAGTGTTTTTTCCACACTACTACAAGTGCAAAAGTGGTTTCCTGCACCAACACAAGTGCGAAAAGTGGTTTTTCAACACTAACACAAGTGCGAAAAGTGATTTTTCAACACTAACACAAGTGCGAAAAGTGGTTTTTCCACACTAATACAAGTGCAAAAGTGGTTTTCTGCACCAACACAAGTGGGAAAAGTGGTTTTTCAACACTAACACAAGTGCGAAAACTGGTTTTTCAACACTAACACAAGTGCGAAAAGTGGTTTTTCAACAATAACACAAGTGCGAAAAGTGGTTTTTCAACACTATCACAAGTGCAAAAAGTGTTTTTTCCACACTAATACAAGTGTAAAAGTGGTTTCCTGGACCAACACAAGTGCGAAAAGTGGTTTTTCAACACTAACACAAGTGCAAAAAGTGTTTTTTCCATACTACTACAAGTGCAAAAGTGGTTTCCTGCACCAACACAAGTGCGAAAAGTGGTTTTTCAACACTAACACAAGTGCGAAAAGTGGTTTTTCAACACTAACACATGTGCGAAAAGTGGATTTTCAACACTATCACAAGCGCAAAAAGTGTTTTTTCCACACTAATACAAGTGCAAAAGTGGTTTCCTGCACCAACACAAGTGTGAAAAGTGGTTTTTCAACACTAAAACAAGTGCGAAAAGTGGTTTTTCAACATTAACACAAGTGCGAAAAGTGGTTTTTCAACACTATCACAAGTGCAAAAACTGTTTTTTACACACTAATACAAGTGCAAAATTGGTTTCCTGCACCAACACAAGCGCGAAAAGTGGTTTTTCAACACTAACACAAGTGCGAAAAGTGGTTTTTCAACACTAACACAAGTGTGAAAAGTGGTTTATCAACACTATCACAAGTGCAAAAAGTGTTTTTTCCACAATAATACAAGTGCAAAAGTGGTTTCCTGCACCAACACAAGTGCGAAAAGTAGTTTTTCAACACTAACACAAGTGCGAAAAGTGGTTTTTCAACACTAACACGAGTGCGAAAAGTGGTTTTTCCACACTAATACAAGTGCAAAAGTGGTTTCCTGCACCAACACAAGTGCGAAAAGAGGTTTTTCAACACTAACACAAGTGCGAAAAGTGGTTTTTCAACACTATCACAAGTGCAAAAAGTGTTTTTTCCACACTAATACAAGTGCAAAAGTGGTTTCCTGCACCAACACATGTGCAAAAAGTGGTTTTTCAACACTAACAGAAGTGCGAAAAGTGGTTTTTCAACACTAACACAAGTGCAAAAAGTGGTTTTTCAACACTAACACAAGTGCAAAAAGTGGTTTTTCCACACTAATACAAGTGCAAAAGTGGTTTCCTGCACCAACACAAGTGCGAAAAGTGGTTTTTCAACACTAACACAAGTGCGAAAAGTGGTTTTTCAACACTAACACAAGTGCGAAAAGTGTTTTTTCCACACTAATACAAGTGCAAAAGTGGTTTCCTGCATCAACACAAGTGCGAAAAGTGGTTTTTCAACACTAACACAAATGCGAAAAGTGTTTTTTCCATACTAATACAAGTGCAAAAGTGGTTTCCTGCACTAACACAAGTGCGAAAAGTGGTTTTTCAACACTAACACAAGTGCGAAAAGTGGTTTTTCAACACTAACACAAGTGCGAAAAGTGGATTTTCAACACTATCACAAGCGCAAAAAGTGTTTTTTCCACACTAATACAAGTGCAAAAGTGGTTTCCTGCACCAACACAAGTGTGAAAAGTGGTTTTTCAACACTAAAACAAGTGCGAAAAGTGGTTTTTCAACATTAACACAAGTGCGAAAAGTGGTTTTTCAACACTATCACAAGTGCAAAAAGTGTTTTTTCCACACTAATACAAGTGCAAAAGTGGTTTCCTGCACCAACACAAGTGCGAAAAGTGGTTTTTCAACACTAACACAAGTGCGAAAAGTGGTTTTTCAACACTAACACAAGTGCGAAAAGTGGTTTTTCAACACTAACACAAGCGCAAAAAGTGTTTTTTCCACACTAATACAAGTGCAAAAGTGGTTTCCTGCACCAACACAAGTGCGAAAAGTGGTTTTTCAACACTAACACAAGTGCGAAAAGTGGTTTTTCAACACTATCACAAGTGCAAAAAGTGTTTTTTCCACACTAATACAAGTGCAAAAGTGGTTTCCTGCACCAACACAAGTGCGAAAAGTGGATTTTCATCACTAACACAAGTGCGAAAAGTTGTTTTTCAACACTAACACAAGTGCGAAAAGTGGTTTTTCAACACTATCACAAGTGCGAAAAGTGTTTTTTCCACACTAATACAAGTGCAAAAGTGGTTTCCTGCACCAACACAAGTGTGAAAAGTGGTTTTTCAACACTAACACAAGTGCGAAAAGTGGTTTTTCAACACTATCACAAGTGCAAAAAGTGTTTTTCCACACTAATACAAGTGCAAAAGTGGTTTCCTGCACCAACACAAGTGCGAAAAGTGGATTTTCATCACTAACACAAGTGCGAAAAGTGGTTTTTCAACACTAACACAAGTGCGAAAAGTGGTTTTTCAACACTATCACAAGTGCAAAAAGTGTTTTTCCACACTAATACAAGTGCAAAAGTGGTTTCCTGCACCAACACAAGTGCAAAAAGTGGATTTTCATCACTAACACAAGTGCGAAAAGGGGTTTTTCAACACTAACACAAGTGCGAAAAGTGGTTTTTCAACACTATCACAAGTGCGAAAAGTGTTTTTTCCACACTAATACAAGTGCAAAAGTGGTTTCCTGCACCAACACAAGTGCGAAAAGTGGTTTTTCAACACTAACACAAATGCGAAAAGTCGTTTTTCAACACTATCACAAGTGCAAAAAGTGTTTTTTCCATACTAATACAAGTGCAAAAGTGGTTTCCTGCACCAACACAAGTGCGAAAAGTGGTTTTTCAACACTAACACAAGTGCGAAAAGTGGTTTTTCAACACTAACACATGTGCGAAAAGTGGATTTTCAACACTATCACAAGCGCAAAAAGTGTTTTTTCCACACTAATACAAGTGCAAAAGTGGTTTCCTGGACCAACACAAGTGTGAAAAGTGGTTTTTCAACACTAAAACAAGTGCGAAAAGTGGTTTTTCAACATTAACACAAGTGCGAAAAGTGGTTTTTCAACACTATCACAAGTGCAAAAAGTGTTTTTTACACACTAATACAAGTGCAAAAGTGGTTTCCTGCACCAACACAAGCGCGAAAAGTGGTTTTTCAACACTAACACAAGTGCGAAAAGTGGTTTTTCAACACTAACACAAGTGTGAAAAGTGGTTTATCAACACTATCACAAGTGCAAAAAGTGTTTTTTCCACAATAATACAAGTGCAAAAGTGGTTTCCTGCACCAACACAAGTGCGAAAAGTAGTTTTTCAACACTAACACAAGTGCGAAAAGTGGTTTTTCAACACTAACACGAGTGCGAAAAGTGGTTTTTCCACACTAATACAAGTGCAAAAGTGGTTTCCTGCACCAACACAAGTGCGAAAAGAGGTTTTTCAACACTAACACAAGTGCGAAAAGTGGTTTTTCAACACTATCACAAGTGCAAAAAGTGTTTTTTCCACACTAATACAAGTGCAAAAGTGGTTTCCTGCACCAACACAAGTGCAAAAAGTGGTTTTTCAACACTAACAGAAGTGCGAAAAGTGGTTTTTCAACACTAACACAAGTGCAAAAAGTGGTTTTTCAACACTAACACAAGTGCAAAAAGTGGTTTTTCCACACTAATACAAGTGCAAAAGTGGTTTCCTGCACCAACACAAGTGCGAAAAGTGGTTTTTCAACCCTAACACAAGTGCGAAAAGTGGTTTTTCAACACTAACACAAGTGCGAAAAGTGTTTTTTCCACACTAATACAAGTGCAAAAGTGGTTTCCTGCATCAACACAAGTGCGAAAAGTGGTTTTTCAACACTAACACAAATGCGAAAAGTGTTTTTTCCATACTAATACAAGTGCAAAAGTGGTTTCCTGCACTAACACAAGTGCGAAAAGTGGTTTTTCAACACTAACACAAGTGCGAAAAGTGGTTTTTCAACACTAACACAAGTGCGAAAAGTGGATTTTCAACACTATCACAAGCGCAAAAAGTGTTTTTTCCACACTAATACAAGTGCAAAAGTGGTTTCCTGCACCAACACAAGTGTGAAAAGTGGTTTTTCAACACTAAAACAAGTGCGAAAAGTGGTTTTTCAACATTAACACAAGTGCGAAAAGTGGTTTTTCAACACTATCACAAGTGCAAAAAGTGTTTTTTCCACACTAATACAAGTGCAAAAGTGGTTTCCTGCACCAACACAAGTGCGAAAAGTGGTTTTTCAACACTAACACAAGTGCGAAAAGTGGTTTTTCAACACTAACACAAGTGCGAAAAGTGGTTTTTCAACACTAACACAAGTGCAAAAAGTGGTTTTTCCACACTAATACAAGTGGAAAAGTGGTTTCCTGCACCAACACAAGTGCAAAAAGTGGTTTTTCAACACTAACACAAGTGCGAAAAGTGGTTTTTCAACACTAACACAAGTGCGAAAAGTGGTTTTTCAACACTATCACAAGTGCAAAAAGTGTTTTTTCCACACTACTACAAGTGCAAAAGTGGTTTCCTGCACCAACACAAGTGCGAAAAGTGGTTTTTCAACACTAACACAAGTGCGAAAAGTGATTTTTCAACACTAACACAAGTGCGAAAAGTGGTTTTTCCACACTAATACAAGTGCAAAAGTGGTTTTCTGCACCAACACAAGTGGGAAAAGTGGTTTTTCAACACTAACACAAGTGCGAAAACTGGTTTTTCAACACTAACACAAGTGCGAAAAGTGGTTTTTCAACAATAACACAAGTGCGAAAAGTGGTTTTTCAACACTATCACAAGTGCAAAAAGTGTTTTTTCCACACTAATACAAGTGTAAAAGTGGTTTCCTGCACCAACACAAGTGCGAAAAGTGGTTTTTCAACACTAACACAAGTGCAAAAAGTGTTTTTTCCATACTACTACAAGTGCAAAAGTGGTTTCCTGCACCAACACAAGTGCGAAAAGTGGTTTTTCAACACTAACACAAGTGCGAAAAGTGGTTTTTCAACACTAACACATGTGCGAAAAGTGGATTTTCAACACTATCACAAGCGCAAAAAGTGTTTTTTCCACACTAATACAAGTGCAAAAGTGGTTTCCTGCACCAACACAAGTGTGAAAAGTGGTTTTTCAACACTAAAACAAGTGCGAAAAGTGGTTTTCAACATTAACACAAGTGCGAAAAGTGGTTTTTCAACACTATCACAAGTGCAAAAAGTGTTTTTTACACACTAATACAAGTGCAAAAGTGGTTTCCTGCACCAACACAAGCGCGAAAAGTGGTTTTTCAACACTAACACAAGTGCGAAAAGTGGTTTTTCAACACTAAAACAAGTGCGAAAAGTGGTTTTTCAACATTAACACAAGTGCGAAAAGTGGTTTTTCAACACTATCACAAGTGCAAAAAGTGTTTTTTACACACTAATACAAGTGCAAAAGTGGTTTCCTGCACCAACACAAGCGCGAAAAGTGGTTTTTCAACACTAACACAAGTGCGAAAAGTGGTTTTTCAACACTAACACAAGTGTGAAAAGTGGTTTATCAACACTATCACAAGTGCAAAAAGTGTTTTTTCCACAATAATACAAGTGCAAAAGTGGTTTCCTGCACCAACACAAGTGCGAAAAGTAGTTTTTCAACACTAACACAAGTGCGAAAAGTGGTTTTTCAACACTAACACGAGTGCGAAAAGTGGTTTTTCCACACTAATACAAGTGCAAAAGTGGTTTCCTGCACCAACACAAGTGCGAAAAGAGGTTTTTCAACACTAACACAAGTGCGAAAAGTGGTTTTTCAACACTATCACAAGTGCAAAAAGTGTTTTTTCCACACCAATACAAGTGCAAAAGTGGTTTCCTGCACCAACACAAGTGCAAAAAGTGGTTTTTCAACACTAACAGAAGTGCGAAAAGTGGTTTTTCAACACTAACACAAGTGCAAAAAGTGGTTTTTCAACACTAACACAAGTGCAAAAAGTGGTTTTTCCACACTAATACAAGTGCAAAAGTGGTTTCCTGCACCAACACAAGTGCGAAAAGTGGTTTTTCAACCCTAACACAAGTGCGAAAAGTGGTTTTTCAACACTAACACAAGTGCGAAAAGTGTTTTTTCCACACTAATACAAGTGCAAAAGTGGTTTCCTGCATCAACACAAGTGCGAAAAGTGGTTTTTCAACACTAACACAAATGCGAAAAGTGTTTTTTCCATACTAATACAAGTGCAAAAGTGGTTTCCTGCACTAACACAAGTGCGAAAAGTGGTTTTTCAACACTAACACAAGTGCGAAAAGTGGTTTTTCAACACTAACACAAGTGCGAAAAGTGGATTTTCAACACTATCACAAGCGCAAAAAGTGTTTTTTCCACACTAATACAAGTGCAAAAGTGGTTTCCTGCACCAACACAAGTGTGAAAAGTGGTTTTTCAACACTAAAACAAGTGCGAAAAGTGGTTTTTCAACATTAACACAAGTGCGAAAAGTGGTTTTTCAACACTATCACAAGTGCAAAAAGTGTTTTTTCCACACTAATACAAGTGCAAAAGTGGTTTCCTGCACCAACACAAGTGCGAAAAGTGGTTTTTCAACACTAACACAAGTGCGAAAAGTGGTTTTTCAACACTAACACAAGTGCGAAAAGTGGTTTTTCAACACTAACACAAGTGCAAAAAGTGGTTTTTCCACACTAATACAAGTGGAAAAGTGGTTTCCTGCACCAACACAAGTGCAAAAAGTGGTTTTTCAACACTAACACAAGTGCGAAAAGTGGTTTTTCAACACTAACACAAGTGCGAAAAGTGGTTTTTCAACACTATCACAAGTGCAAAAAGTGTTTTTTCCACACTACTACAAGTGCAAAAGTGGTTTCCTGCACCAACACAAGTGCGAAAAGTGGTTTTTCAACACTAACACAAGTGCGAAAAGTGATTTTTCAACACTAACACAAGTGCGAAAAGTGGTTTTTCCACACTAATACAAGTGCAAAAGTGGTTTTCTGCACCAACACAAGTGGGAAAAGTGGTTTTTCAACACTAACACAAGTGCGAAAAGTGGTTTTTCAACAATAACACAAGTGCGAAAAGTGGTTTTTCAACACTATCACAAGTGCAAAAAGTGTTTTTTCCACACTAATACAAGTGTAAAAGTGGTTTCCTGCACCAACACAAGTGCGAAAAGTGGTTTTTCAACACTAACACAAGTGCAAAAAGTGTTTTTTCCATACTACTACAAGTGCAAAAGTGGTTTCCTGCACCAACACAAGTGCGAAAAGTGGTTTTTCAACACTAACACAAGTGCGAAAAGTGGTTTTTCAACACTAACACATGTGCGAAAAGTGGATTTTCAACACTATCACAAGCGCAAAAAGTGTTTTTTCCACACTAATACAAGTGCAAAAGTGGTTTCCTGCACCAACACAAGTGTGAAAAGTGGTTTTTCAACACTAAAACAAGTGCGAAAAGTGGTTTTCAACATTAACACAAGTGCGAAAAGTGGTTTTTCAACACTATCACAAGTGCAAAAAGTGTTTTTTACACACTAATACAAGTGCAAAAGTGGTTTCCTGCACCAACACAAGCGCGAAAAGTGGTTTTTCAACACTAACACAAGTGCGAAAAGTGGTTTTTCAACACTAACACAAGTGTGAAAAGTGGTTTATCAACACTATCACAAGTGCAAAAAGTGTTTTTTCCACAATAATACAAGTGCAAAAGTGGTTTCCTGCACCAACACAAGTGCGAAAAGTAGTTTTTCAACACTAACACAAGTGCGAAAAGTGGTTTTTCAACACTAACACGAGTGCGAAAAGTGGTTTTTCCACACTAATACAAGTGCAAAAGTGGTTTCCTGCACCAACACAAGTGCGAAAAGAGGTTTTTCAACACTAACACAAGTGCGAAAAGTGGTTTTTCAACACTATCACAAGTGCAAAAAGTGTTTTTTCCACACTAATACAAGTGCAAAAGTGGTTTCCTGCACCAACACAAGTGCAAAAAGTGGTTTTTCAACACTAACAGAAGTGCGAAAAGTGGTTTTTCAACACTAACACAAGTGCAAAAAGTGGTTTTTCAACACTAACATAAGTGCAAAAAGTGGTTTTTCCACACTAATACAAGTGCAAAAGTGGTTTCCTGCACCAACACAAGTGCGAAAAGTGGTTTTTCAACACTAACACAAGTGCGAAAAGTGGTTTTTCAACACTAACACAAGTGCGAAAAGTGTTTTTTCCACACTAATACAAGTGCAAAAGTGGTTTCCTGCATCAACACAAGTGCGAAAAGTGGTTTTTCAACACTAACACAAATGCGAAAAGTGTTTTTTCCATACTAATACAAGTGCAAAAGTGGTTTCCTGCACTAACACAAGTGCGAAAAGTGGTTTTTCAACACTAACACAAGTGCGAAAAGTGGTTTTTCAACACTAACACAAGTGCGAAAAGTGGATTTTCAACACTATCACAAGCGCAAAAAGTGTTTTTTCCACACTAATACAAGTGCAAAAGTGGTTTCCTGCACCAACACAAGTGTGAAAAGTGGTTTTTCAACACTAAAACAAGTGCGAAAAGTGGTTTTTCAACATTAACACAAGTGCGAAAAGTGGTTTTTCAACACTATCACAAGTGCAAAAAGTGTTTTTTCCACACTAATACAAGTGCAAAAGTGGTTTCCTGCACCAACACAAGTGCGAAAAGTGGTTTTTCAACACTAACACAAGTGCGAAAAGTGGTTTTTCAACACTAACACAAGTGCGAAAAGTGGTTTTTCAACACTAACACAAGTGCAAAAAGTGTTTTTTCCACACTAATACAAGTGCAAAAGTGGTTTCCTGCACCAACACAAGTGCGAAAAGTGGTTTTTCAACACTAACACAAGTGCGAAAAGTGGTTTTTCAACACTATCACAAGCGCAAAAAGTGTTTTTTCCACACTAATACAAGTGCAAAAGTGGTTTCCTGCACCAACACAAGTGCGAAAAGTGGATTTTCATCACTAAAACAAGTGCGAAAAGTGGTTTTTCAACACTAACACAAGTGCGAAAAGTGGTTTTTCAACACTATCACAAGTGCGAAAAGTGTTTTTTCCACACTAATACAAGTGCAAAAGTGGTTTCCTGCACCAACACAAGTGTGAAAAGTGGTTTTTCAACACTAACACAAATGCGAAAAGTCGTTTTTCAACACTATCACAAGTGCAAAAAGTGTTTTTTCCATACTAATACAAGTGCAAAAGTGGTTTCCTGCACCAACACAAGTGCGAAAAGTGGTTTTTCAACACTAACACAAGTGCGAAAAGTGGTTTTTCAACACTAACACAAAGTGCGAAAAGTGGATTTTCAACACTATCACAAGCGCAAAAAGTGTTTTTTCCACACTAATACAAGTGCAAAAGTGGTTTCCTGCACCAATACAAGTGTGAAAAGTGGTTTTTCAACACTAAAACAAGTGCGAAAAGTGGTTTTTCAACATTAACACAAGTGCGAAAAGTGGTTTTTCAACACTATCACAAGTGCAAAAAGTGTTTTTTCCACACTAATACAAGTGCAAAAGGGGTTTCCTGCACCAACACAAGCGCGAAAAGTGGTTTTTCAACACTAACACAAGTGCGAAAAGTGGTTTTTCAACACTAACACAAGTGTGAAAAGTGGTTTATCAACACTATCACAAGTGCAAAAAGTGTTTTTTCCACAATAATACAAGTGCAAAAGTGGTTTCCTGCACCAACACAAGTGCGAAAAGTAGTTTTTCAACACTAACACAAGTGCGAAAAGTGGATTTTCAACACTATCACAAGCGCAAAAAGTGTTTTTTCCACACTAATACAAGTGCAAAAGTGGTTTCCTGCACCAACACAAGTGTGAAAAGTGGTTTTTCAACACTAAAACAAGTGCGAAAAGTGGTTTTTCAACATTAACACAAGTGCGAAAAGTGGTTTTTCAACACTATCACAAGTGCAAAAAGTGTTTTTTCCACACTAATACAAGTGCAAAAGTGGTTTCCTGCACCAACACAAGTGCGAAAAGTGGTTTTTCAACACTAACACAAGTGCGAAAAGTGGTTTTTCAACACTAACACAAGTGCGAAAAGTGGTTTTTCAACACTAACACAAGCGCAAAAAGTGTTTTTTCCACACTAATACAAGTGCAAAAGTGGTTTCCTGCACCAACACAAGTGCGAAAAGTGGTTTTTCAACACTAACACAAGTGCGAAAAGTGGTTTTTCAACACTATCACAAGTGCAAAAAGTGTTTTTTCCACACTAATACAAGTGCAAAAGTGGTTTCCTGCACCAACACAAGTGCGAAAAGTGGATTTTCATCACTAACACAAGTGCGAAAAGTGGTTTTTCAACACTAACACAAGTGCGAAAAGTGGTTTTTCAACACTATCACAAGTGCGAAAAGTGTTTTTTCCACACTAATACAAGTGCAAAAGTGGTTTCCTGCACCAACACAAGTGTGAAAAGTGGTTTTTCAACACTAACACAAGTGCGAAAAGTGGTTTTTCAACACTATCACAAGTGCAAAAAGTGTTTTTCCACACTAATACAAGTGCAAAAGTGGTTTCCTGCACCAACACAAGTGCGAAAAGTGGATTTTCATCACTAACACAAGTGCGAAAAGTGGTTTTTCAACACTAACACAAGTGCGAAAAGTGGTTTTTCAACACTATCACAAGTGCAAAAAGTGTTTTTCCACACTAATACAAGTGCAAAAGTGGTTTCCTGCACCAACACAAGTGCAAAAAGTGGATTTTCATCACTAACACAAGTGCGAAAAGGGGTTTTTCAACACTAACACAAGTGCGAAAAGTGGTTTTTCAACACTATCACAAGTGCGAAAAGTGTTTTTTCCACACTAATACAAGTGCAAAAGTGGTTTCCTGCACCAACACAAGTGCGAAAAGTGGTTTTTCAACACTAACACAAATGCGAAAAGTCGTTTTTCAACACTATCACAAGTGCAAAAAGTGTTTTTTCCATACTAATACAAGTGCAAAAGTGGTTTCCTGCACCAACACAAGTGCGAAAAGTGGTTTTTCAACACTAACACAAGTGCGAAAAGTGGTTTTTCAACACTAACACATGTGCGAAAAGTGGATTTTCAACACTATCACAAGCGCAAAAAGTGTTTTTTCCACACTAATACAAGTGCAAAAGTGGTTTCCTGCACCAACACAAGTGTGAAAAGTGGTTTTTCAACACTAAAACAAGTGCGAAAAGTGGTTTTTCAACATTAACACAAGTGCGAAAAGTGGTTTTTCAACACTATCACAAGTGCAAAAAGTGTTTTTTACACACTAATACAAGTGCAAAAGTGGTTTCCTGCACCAACACAAGCGCGAAAAGTGGTTTTTCAACACTAACACAAGTGCGAAAAGTGGTTTTTCAACACTAACACAAGTGTGAAAAGTGGTTTATCAACACTATCACAAGTGCAAAAAGTGTTTTTTCCACAATAATACAAGTGCAAAAGTGGTTTCCTGCACCAACACAAGTGCGAAAAGTAGTTTTTCAACACTAACACAAGTGTGAAAAGTGGTTTTTCAACACTAACACGAGTGCGAAAAGTGGTTTTTCCACACTAATACAAGTGCAAAAGTGGTTTCCTGCACCAACACAAGTGCGAAAAGAGGTTTTTCAACACTAACACAAGTGCGAAAAGTGGTTTTTCAACACTATCACAAGTGCAAAAAGTGTTTTTTCCACACTAATACAAGTGCAAAAGTGGTTTCCTGCACCAACACAAGTGCAAAAAGTGGTTTTTCAACACTAACAGAAGTGCGAAAAGTGGTTTTTCAACACTAACACAAGTGCAAAAAGTGGTTTTTCAACACTAACACAAGTGCAAAAAGTGGTTTTTCCACACTAATACAAGTGCAAAAGTGGTTTCCTGCACCAACACAAGTGCGAAAAGTGGTTTTTCAACCCTAACACAAGTGCGAAAAGTGGTTTTTCAACACTAACACAAGTGCGAAAAGTGTTTTTTCCACACTAATACAAGTGCAAAAGTGGTTTCCTGCATCAACACAAGTGCGAAAAGTGGTTTTTCAACACTAACACAAATGCGAAAAGTGTTTTTTCCATACTAATACAAGTGCAAAAGTGGTTTCCTGCACTAACACAAAGTGCGAAAAGTGGTTTTTCAACACTAACACAAGTGCGAAAAGTGGTTTTTCAACACTAACACAAGTGCGAAAAGTGGATTTTCAACACTATCACAAGCGCAAAAAGTGTTTTTTTCCACACTAATACAAGTGCAAAAGTGGTTTCCTGCACCAACACAAGTGTGAAAAGTGGTTTTTCAACACTAAAACAAGTGCGAAAAGTGGTTTTTCAACATTAACACAAGTGCGAAAAGTGGTTTTTCAACACTATCACAAGTGCAAAAAGTGTTTTTTCCACACTAATACAAGTGCAAAAGTGGTTTCCTGCACCAACACAAGTGCGAAAAGTGGTTTTTCAACACTAACACAAGTGCGAAAAGTGGTTTTTCAACACTAACACAAGTGCGAAAAGTGGTTTTTCAACACTAACACAAGTGCAAAAAGTGGTTTTTCCACACTAATACAAGTGGAAAAGTGGTTTCCTGCACCAACACAAGTGCAAAAAGTGGTTTTTCAACACTAACACAAGTGCGAAAAAGTGGTTTTTCAAACACTAACACAAGTGCGAAAAGTGGTTTTTCAACACTATCACAAGTGCAAAAAGTGTTTTTTCCACACTACTACAAGTGCAAAAGTGGTTTCCTGCACCAACACAAGTGCGAAAAGTGGTTTTTCAACACTAACACAAGTGCGAAAAGTGATTTTTCAACACTAACACAAGTGCGAAAAGTGGTTTATCCACACTAATACAAGTGCAAAAGTGGTTTTCTGCACCAACACAGGTGGGAAAAAGTGGTTTTTCAACACTAACACAAGTGCGAAAACTGGTTTTTCAACACTAACACAAGTGCGAAAAGTGGTTTTTCAACAATAACACAAGTGCAAAAAGTGGTTTTTCAACACTATCACAAGTGCAAAAAGTGTTTTTTCCACACTAATACAAGTGTAAAAGTGGTTTCCTGCACCAACACAAGTGCGAAAAGTGGTTTTTCAACACTAACACAAGTGCAAAAAGTGTTTTTTCCATACTACTACAAGTGCAAAAGTGGTTTCCTGCACCAACACAAGTGCGAAAAGTGGTTTTTCAAACACTAACACAAGTGCGAAAAGTGGTTTTTCAACACTAACACATGTGCGAAAAGTGGATTTTCAACACTATCACAAGCGCAAAAAAGTGTTTTTTTCCACACTAATACAAGTGCAAAAGTGGTTTCCTGCACCAACACAAGTGTGAAAAGTGGTTTTTCAACACTAAAACAAGTGCGAAAAGTGGTTTTCAACATTAACACAAGTGCGAAAAGTGGTTTTTCAACACTATCACAAGTGCAAAAAAGTGTTTTTTACACACTAATACAAGTGCAAAAGTGGTTTCCTGCACCAACACAAGCGCGAAAAGTGGTTTTTCAACACTAACACAAGTGCGAAAAGTGGTTTTTCAACACTAACACAAGTGTGAAAAGTGGTTTATCAACACTATCACAAGTGCAAAAAGTGTTTTTTCCACAATAATACAAGTGCAAAAGTGGTTTCCTGCACCAACACAAGTGCGAAAAGTAGTTTTTCAACACTAACACAAGTGCGAAAAGTGGTTTTTCAACACTAACACGAGTGCGAAAAGTGGTTTTTCCACACTAATACAAGTGCAAAAGTGGTTTCCTGCACCAACACAAGTGCGAAAAGAGGTTTTTCAACACTAACACAAGTGCGAAAAGTGGTTTTTCAACACTATCACAAGTGCAAAAAGTGTTTTTTCCACACTAATACAAGTGCAAAAGTGGTTTCCTGCACCAACACAAGTGCAAAAAGTGGTTTTTCAACACTAACAGAAGTGCGAAAAGTGGTTTTTCAACACTAACACAAGTGCAAAAAGTGGTTTTTCAACACTAACACAAGTGCAAAAAGTGGTTTTTCCACACTAATACAAGTGCAAAAAGTGGTTTCCTGCACCAACACAAGTGCGAAAAGTGGTTTTTCAACACTAACACAAGTGCGAAAAGTGGTTTTTCAACACTAACACAAGTGCGAAAAGTGTTTTTTCCACACTAATACAAGTGCAAAAGTGGTTTCCTGCATCAACACAAGTGCGAAAAGTGGTTTTTCAACACTAACACAAATGCGAAAAGTGTTTTTTCCATACTAATACAAGTGCAAAAGTGGTTTCCTGCACTAACACAAGTGCGAAAAGTGGTTTTTCAACACTAACACAAGTGCGAAAAGTGGTTTTTCAACACTAACACAAGTGCGAAAAGTGGATTTTCAACACTATCACAAGCGCAAAAAGTGTTTTTTTCCACACTAATACAAGTGCAAAAAGTGGTTTCCTGCACCAACACAAGTGTGAAAAGTGGTTTTTCAACACTAAAACAAGTGCGAAAAAGTGGTTTTTCAACATTAACACAAGTGCGAAAAGTGGTTTTTCAACACTATCACAAGTGCAAAAAGTGTTTTTTCCACACTAATACAAGTGCAAAAGTGGTTTCCCTGCACCAACACAAGTGCGAAAAGTGGTTTTTCAACACTAACACACAAGTGCGAAAAGTGGTTTTTCAACACTAACACAAGTGCGAAAAGTGGTTTTTCAACACTAACACAAGCGCAAAAAGTGTTTTTTCCACACTAATACAAGTGCAAAAAGTGGTTTCCTGCACCAACACAAAGTGCGAAAAGTGGTTTTTCAACACTAACACAAGTGCGAAAAGTGGTTTTTCAACACTATCACAAGTGCAAAAAGTGTTTTTTCCACACTAATACAAGTGCAAAAGTGGTTTCCTGCACCAACACAAGTGCGAAAAGTGGATTTTCATCACTAAAACAAGTGCGAAAAGTGGTTTTTCAACACTAACACAAGTGCGAAAAGTGGTTTTTCAACACTATCACAAGTGCGAAAAGTGTTTTTTTCCACACTAATACAAGTGCAAAAGTGGTTTCCTGCACCAACACAAGTGTGAAAAGTGGTTTTTCAACACTAACACAAATGCGAAAAGTCGTTTTTCAACACTATCACAAGTGCAAAAAGTGTTTTTTCCATACTAATACAAGTGCAAAAGTGGTTTCCTGCACCAACACAAGTGCGAAAAGTGGTTTTTCAACACTAACACAAGTGCGAAAAAGTGGTTTTTCAACACTAACACAAAGTGCGAAAAGTGGATTTTCAACACTATCACAAGCGCAAAAAGTGTTTTTTCCACACTAATACAAGTGCAAAAGTGGTTTCCTGCACCAATACAAGTGTGAAAAAGTGGTTTTTCAACACTAAAACAAGTGCGAAAAGTGGTTTTTCAACATTAACACAAGTGCGAAAAGTGGTTTTTCAACACTATCACAAGTGCAAAAAGTGTTTTTTCCACACTAATACAAGTGCAAAAGGGGTTTCCTGCACCAACACAAAGCGCGAAAAGTGGTTTTTCAACACTAACACAAGTGCGAAAAGTGGTTTTTCAACACTAACACAAGTGTGAAAAGTGGTTTATCAACACTATCACAAGTGCAAAAAGTGTTTTTTCCACAATAATACAAGTGCAAAAGTGGTTTCCTGCACCAACACAAGTGCGAAAAGTAGTTTTTCAACACTAACACAAGTGCGAAAAGTGGTTTTTCAACACTAACACGAGTGCGAAAAGTGGTTTTTCCACACTAATACAAGTGCAAAAGTGGTTTCCTGCACCAACACAAGTGCGAAAAGAGGTTTTTCAACACTAACACAAGTGCGAAAAGTGGTTTTTCAACACTATCACAAGTGCAAAAAGTGTTTTTTCCACACTAATACAAGTGCAAAAGTGGTTTCCTGCACCAACACAAGTGCAAAAAGTGGTTTTTCAACACTAACAGAAGTGTGAAAAGTGGTTTATCAACACTAACACAAGTGCGAAAAGTGGTTTTTCAACACTAACACAAGTGCAAAAAGTGGTTTTTCCACACTAATACAAGTGGAAAAGTGGTTTCCTGCACCAACACAAGTGCGAAAAGTGGTTTTTCAACACTAACACAAGTGCGAAAAGTGGTTTTTCAACACTAACACAAGTGCGAAAAGTGGTTTTTCAACACTATCACAAGTGCAAAAAGTGTTTTTTTCCACACTAATACAATTGCAAAAGTGGTTCCCTGCACCAACACAAGTGCGAAAAGTGGTTTTTCAACACTAACACAAGTGCGAAAAGTGGTTTTTCAACACTAACACAAGTGCAAAAAGTGGTTTTTCCACACTAACACAAGTGCGAAAAAGTGGTTTTTTCCACACTAATACAAGTGCAAAAGTAGTTTCCCTGCACCAACACAAGTGCGAAAAGTGGTTTTTCAACACTAACACAAGTGCGAAAAGTGGTTTTTCAACACTATCACAAGTGCAAAAAGTGTTTTTTCCACACTAATACAAGTGCAAAAGTGGTTCCCTGCACCAACACAAGTGCGAAAAGTGGTTTTTCAACACTAACACAAGTGCGAAAAGTGGTTTTTCAACACTAACACAAGTGCAAAAAGTGGTTTTTCCACACTAACACAAGTGCGAAAAGTGGTTTTTTCCACACTAATACAAGTGCAAAAGTAGTTTCCTGCACCAACACAAGTGCGAAAAGTGGTTTTTTCAACACTAACACAAGTGCGAAAAGTGGTTTTTCAACACTATCACAAGTGCAAAAAGTGTTTTTTTCCACACTAATACAAGTGCAAAAGTGGTTTCCTGCACCAACACAAGTGCGAAAAGTGGTTTTTCAACACTAACACAAGTGCAAAAAGTGGTTTTTCAACACGAACACAAGTGCGAAAAGTGTTTTTTCCACACTAATACAAGTGCAAAAAGTGGTTTCCTGCACCAACACAAGTGCGAAAAGTGGTTTTTTCAACACTAACACAAGTGCGAAAAGTGGTTTTTCAACACTAACACAAGTGCAAAAAGTGGTTTTTCAACACTAACACAAGTGCGAAAAGTGGTTTTTTCACACTAATACAAAGTGCAAAAGTGGTTTCCTGCACCAACACAAGTGCGAAAAGAGGTTTTTCAACACTAACACAAGTGCAAAAAGTGGTTTTTTCAACACTATCACAAGTGCAAAAAGTGTTTTTTCCACACTAATACAAGTGCAAAAGTGGTTTCCTGCACCAACACAAGTGCAAAAAGTGGTTTTTCAACACTAACAGAAGTGCGAAAAGTGGTTTTTCAACACTAACAACAAGTGCGAAAAGTGGTTTTTCAACACTAACACAAGTGCGAAAAGTGGTTTTTCAACACTAACACAAAGTGCAAAAAGTGTTTTTTCCACACTAATACAAGAAAAAGTGGTTTTTCAACACTAACACAAGTGCGAAAAGTGGTTTTTCAACACTAACACAAGTGCGAAAAGTGGTTTTTCAACACTAACACAAGTGCGAAAAGTGGTTTTTCAACACTAACACAAGTGCAAAAAGTGGTTTTTCCACACTAATACAAGTGCAAAAGTGGTTTCCTGCACCAACACAAGTGCGAAAAGTGGTTTTTCAACACTAACACAAGTGCGAAAAGTGGTTTTTCAACACTATCACAAGTGCAAAAAGTGGTTTTTCCACACTAATACAAGTGCAAAAAGTGTTTTTTCCACACTAATACAAGTGCAAAAGTGATTTCCTGCACCAACACAAGTGCAAAAAGTGGTTTTTCAACACTAACACAAGTGTGAAAAGTGGTTTTCCACACTAATACAAGTGCAAAAGTGGTTTCCTGCACCAACACAAGTGCGAAAAGTGGTTTTTCAACACTAACACAAGTGCGAAAAGTGGTTTTTCAACATTATCACAAGCGCAAAAAGTGTTTTTTCCACACTAATACAAGTGCAAAAGTGGTTTCCTGCGCCAACACAAGTGCGAAAAGTGGTTTTTCAACACTAACACAAGTGCGAAAAGTGGTTTTTCAACACTATCACAAGTGCAAAAAGTGTTTTTCCACACTAATACAAGTGCAAAAGTGGTTTCCTGCACCAACACAAGTGCGAAAAGTGGATTTTCATCACTAACACAAGTGCGAA
This sequence comes from Myxine glutinosa, assembly GCF_964187855.1. Classification (NCBI taxonomy): domain Eukaryota; kingdom Metazoa; phylum Chordata; class Myxini; order Myxiniformes; family Myxinidae; genus Myxine; species Myxine glutinosa. The sequence continues at coordinate 60,696 of NW_027617264.1, read as the reverse complement.
AAGTGGTTTTTCAACACTAACACAAGTGCGAAAAGTGGTTTTTCAACACTATCACAAGTGCAAAAAGTGTTTTTTCCACACTAATACAAGTGCAAAAGTGGTTTCCTGCACCAACACAAGTGCAAAAAGTGGTTTTTCAACACTAACACAAGTGCGAAAAGTGGTTTTTCAACACTAACACAAGTGCGAAAAGTGGTTTTTCAACACTAACACAAGTGCAAAAAGTGGTTTTTCCACACTAATACAAGTGCAAAAGTGGTTTCCTGCACCAACACAAGTGCGAAAAGTGGTTTTTCAACACTAACACAAGTGCGAAAAGTGGTTTTTCAACACTATCACAAGTGCAAAAAGTGTTTTTCCACACTAATACAAGTGCAAAAGTGGTTTCCTGCACCAACACAAGTGCGAAAAGTGGATTTTCATCACTAACACAAGTGCGAAAAGTGGTTTTTCAACACTAACACAAGTGCGAAAAGTGGTTTTTCAACACTATCACAAGTGCAAAAAGTGTTTTTTCCACACTAATACAAGTGCAAAAGTGGTTTCCTGCACCAACACAAGTGCAAAAAGTGGTTTTTCAACACTAACACAAGTGCGAAAAGTGGTTTTTCAACACTAACACAAGTGCGAAAAGTGGTTTTTCAACACTAACACAAGTGCAAAAAGTGGTTTTTCCACACTAATACAAGTGCAAAAGTGGTTTCCTGCACCAACACAAGTGCGAAAAGTGGTTTTTCAACACTAACACAAGTGCGAAAAGTGGTTTTTCAACACTATCACAAGTGCAAAAAGTGGTTTTTCCACACTAATACAAGTGCAAAAAGTGTTTTTTCCACACTAATACAAGTGCAAAAGTGATTTCCTGCACCAACACAAGTGCGAAAAGTGGTTTTTCAACACTAACACAAATGCGAAAAGTGGTTTTCCACACTAATACAAGTGCAAAAGTGGTTTCCTGCACCAACACAAGTGCGAAAAGTGGTTTTTCAACACTAACACAAGTGCGAAAAGTGGTTTTTCAACATTATCACAAGCGCAAAAAGTGTTTTTTCCACACTAATACAAGTGCAAAAGTGGTTTCCTGCACCAACACAAGTGCGAAAAGTGGTTTTTCAACACTAACACAAGTGCGAAAAGTGGTTTTTCAACACTATCACAAGTGCAAAAAGTGTTTTTCCACACTAATACAAGTGCAAAAGTGGTTTCCTGCACCAACACAAGTGCGAAAAGTGGATTTTCATCACTAACACAAGTGCGAAAAGGGGTTTTTCAACACTAACACAAGTGCGAAAAGTGGTTTTTCAACACTATCACAAGTGCGAAAAGTGTTTTTTCCACACTAATACAAGTGCAAAAGTGGTTTCCTGCACCAACACAAGTGCGAAAAGTGGTTTTTCAACACTAACACAAATGCGAAAAGTCGTTTTTCAACACTATCACAAGTGCAAAAAGTGTTTTTTCCATACTAATACAAGTGCAAAAGTGGTTTCCTGCACCAACACAAGTGCGAAAAGTGGTTTTTCAACACTAATACAAGTGCGAAAAGTGGTTTTTCAACACTAACACATGTGCGAAAAGTGGATTTTCAACACTATCACAAGCGCAAAAAGTGTTTTTTCAACACTAATACAAGTGCAAAAGTGGTTTCCTGCACCAACACAAGTGTGAAAAGTGGTTTTTCAACACTAAAACAAGTGCGAAAAGTGGTTTTTCAACATTAACACAAGTGCGAAAAGTGGTTTTTCAACACTATCACAAGTGCAAAAAGTGTTTTTTACACACTAATACAAGTGCAAAAGTGGTTTCCTGCACCAACACAAGCGCGAAAAGTGGTTTTTCAACACTAACACAAGTGCGAAAAGTGGTTTTTCAACACTAACACAAGTGTGAAAAGTGGTTTATCAACACTATCACAAGTGCAAAAAGTGTTTTTTCCACAATAATACAAGTGCAAAAGTGGTTTCCTGCACCAACACAAGTGCGAAAAGTAGTTTTTCAACACTAACACAAGTGCGAAAAGTGGTTTTTCAACACTAACACGAGTGCGAAAAGTGGTTTTTCCACACTAATACAAGTGCAAAAGTGGTTTCCTGCACCAACACAAGTGCGAAAAGAGGTTTTTCAACACTAACACAAGTGCGAAAAGTGGTTTTTCAACACTATCACAAGTGCAAAAAGTGTTTTTTCCACACTAATACAAGTGCAAAAGTGGTTTCCTGCACCAACACAAGTGCAAAAAGTGGTTTTTCAACACTAACAGAAGTGCGAAAAGTGGTTTTTCAACACTAACACAAGTGCAAAAAGCGGTTTTTCAACACTAACACAAGTGCAAAAAGTGGTTTTTCCACACTAATACAAGTGGAAAAGTGGTTTCCTGCATCAACACAAGTGCGAAAAGTGGTTTTTTCAACACTAACACAAATGCGAAAAGTGTTTTTTCCATACTAATACAAGTGCAAAAGTGGTTTCCTGCACTAACACAAGTGCGAAAAGTGGTTTTTCAACACTAACACAAGTGCGAAAAGTGGTTTTTCAACACTAACACAAGTGCGAAAAGTGGATTTTCAACACTATCACAAGCGCAAAAAGTGTTTTTTCCACACTAATACAAGTGCAAAAGTGGTTTCCTGCACCAACACAAGTGTGAAAAGTGGTTTTTCAACACTAAAACAAGTGCGAAAAGTGGTTTTTCAACATTAACACAAGTGCGAAAAGTGGTTTTTCAACACTATCACAAGTGCAAAAAGTGTTTTTTCCACACTAATACAAGTGCAAAAGTGGTTTCCTGCACCAACACAAGTGCGAAAAGTGGTTTTTCAACACTAACACAAGTGCGAAAAGTGGTTTTTCAACACTAACACAAGTGCGAAAAGTGGTTTTTCAACACTAACACAAGTGCAAAAAGTGGTTTTTCCACACTAATACAAGTGGAAAAGTGGTTTCCTGCACCAACACAAGTGCAAAAAGTGGTTTTTCAACACTAACACAAGTGCGAAAAGTGGTTTTTCAACACTAACACAAGTGCGAAAAGTGGTTTTTCAACACTATCACAAGTGCAAAAAGTGTTTTTTCCACACTACTACAAGTGCAAAAGTGGTTTCCTGCACCAACACAAGTGCGAAAAGTGGTTTTTCAACACTAACACAAGTGCGAAAAGTGATTTTTCAACACTAACACAAGTGCGAAAAGTGGTTTTTCCACACTAATACAAGTGCAAAAGTGGTTTTCTGCACCAACACAAGTGGGAAAAGTGGTTTTTCAACACTAACACAAGTGCGAAAACTGGTTTTTCAACACTAACACAAGTGCGAAAAGTGGTTTTTCAACAATAACACAAGTGCGAAAAGTGGTTTTTCAACACTATCACAAGTGCAAAAAGTGTTTTTTCCACACTAATACAAGTGTAAAAGTGGTTTCCTGCACCAACACAAGTGCAAAAAGTGGTTTTTCCACACTAATACAAGTGGAAAAGTGGTTTCCTGCACCAACACAAGTGCAAAAAGTGGTTTTTCAACACTAACACAAGTGCAAAAAGTGGTTTTTCAACACTAACACAAGTGCGAAAAGTGGTTTTTCAACACTAACACAAGTGCGAAAAGTGGTTTTTCAACACTAACACAAGTGCAAAAAGTGGTTTTTCCACACTAATACAAGTGCAAAAGTGGTTTCCTGCACCAACACAAGTGCGAAAAGTGGTTTTTCAACACTAACACAAGTGCGAAAAGTGGTTTTTCAACACTATCACAAGTGCAAAAAGTGGTTTTTCCACACTAATACAAGTGCAAAAAGTGTTTTTCCACACTAATACAAGTGCAAAAGTGATTTCCTGCACCAACACAAGTGCGAAAAGTGGTTTTTCAACACTAACACAAATGCGAAAAGTGGTTTTCCACACTAATACAAGTGCAAAAGTGCTTTCCTGCACCAACACAAGTGCGAAAAGTGGTTTTTCAACACTAACACAAGTGCGAAAAGTGGTTTTTCAACATTATCACAAGCGCAAAAAGTGTTTTTTCCACACTAATACAAGTGCAAAAGTGGTTTCCTGCACCAACACAAGTGCGAAAAGTGGTTTTTCAACACTAACACAAGTGCGAAAAGTGGTTTTTCAACACTATCACAAGTGCAAAAAGTGTTTTTCCACACTAATACAAGTGCAAAAGTGGTTTCCTGCACCAACACAAGTGCGAAAAGTGGATTTTCATCACTAACACAAGTGCGAAAAGGGGTTTTTCAACACTAACACAAGTGCGAAAAGTGGTTTTTCAACACTATCACAAGTGCGAAAAGTGTTTTTTCCACACTAATACAAGTGCAAAAGTGGTTTCCTGCACCAACACAAGTGCGAAAAGTGGTTTTTCAACACTAACACAAATGCGAAAAGTCGTTTTTCAACACTATCACAAGTGCAAAAAGTGTTTTTTCCATACTAATACAAGTGCAAAAGTGGTTTCCTGCACCAACACAAGTGCGAAAAGTGGTTTTTCAACACTAACACAAGTGCGAAAAGTGGTTTTTCAACACTAACACATGTGCGAAAAGTGGATTTTCAACACTATCACAAGCGCAAAAAGTGTTTTTTCCACACTAATACAAGTGCAAAAGTGGTTTCCTGCACCAACACAAGTGTGAAAAGTGGTTTTTCAACACTAAAACAAGTGCGAAAAGTGGTTTTTCAACATTAACACAAGTGCGAAAAGTGGTTTTTCAACACTATCACAAGTGCAAAAAGTGTTTTTTACACACTAATACAAGTGCAAAAGTGGTTTCCTGCACCAACACAAGCGCGAAAAGTGGTTTTTCAACACTAACACAAGTGCGAAAAGTGGTTTTTCAACACTAACACAAGTGTGAAAAGTGGTTTATCAACACTATCACAAGTGCAAAAAGTGTTTTTTCCACAATAATACAAGTGCAAAAGTGGTTTCCTGCACCAACACAAGTGCGAAAAGTAGTTTTTCAACACTAACACAAGTGCAAAAAGTGGTTTTTCAACACTAACACGAGTGCGAAAAGTGGTTTTTCCACACTAATACAAGTGCAAAAGTGGTTTCCTGCACCAACACAAGTGCGAAAAGAAGTTTTTCAACACTAACACAAGTGCGAAAAGTGGTTTTTCAACACTATCACAAGTGCAAAAAGTGTTTTTTCCACACTAGTACAAGTGCAAAAGTGGTTTCCTGCACCAACACAAGTGCAAAAAGTGGTTTTTCAACACTAACAGAAGTGCGAAAAGTGGTTTTTCAACACTAACACAAGTGCAAAAAGTGGTTTTTCAACACTAACACAAGTGCAAAAAGTGGTTTTTCCACACTAATACAAGTGCAAAAGTGGTTTCCTGCACCAACACAAGTGCGAAAAGTGGTTTTTCAACACTAACACAAGTGCGAAAAGTGGTTTTTCAACACTAACACAAGTGCGAAAAGTGTTTTTTCCACACTAATACAAGTGCAAAAGTGGTTTCCTGCATCAACACAAGTGCGAAAAGTGGTTTTTTCAACACTAACACAAATGCGAAAAGTGTTTTTTCCATACTAATACAAGTGCAAAAGTGGTTTCCTGCACTAACACAAGTGCGAAAAGTGGTTTTTCAACACTAACACAAGTGCGAAAAGTGGTTTTTCAACACTAACACAAGTGCGAAAAGTGGATTTTCAACACTATCACAAGCGCAAAAAGTGTTTTTTCCACACTAATACAAGTGCAAAAGTGGTTTCCTGCACCAACACAAGTGTGAAAAGTGGTTTTTCAACACTAAAACAAGTGCGAAAAGTGGTTTTTCAACATTAACACAAGTGCGAAAAGTGGTTTTTCAACACTATCACAAGTGCAAAAAATGTTTTTTCACACTAATACAAGTGCAAAAGTGGTTTCCTGCACCAACACAAGTGCGAAAAGTGGTTTTTCAACACTAACACAAGTGCGAAAAGTGGTTTTTCAACACTAACACAAGTGCGAAAAGTGGTTTTTCAACACTAACACAAGTGCAAAAAGTGGTTTTTCCACACTAATACAAGTGGAAAAGTGGTTTCCTGCACCAACACAAGTGCAAAAAGTGGTTTTTCAACACTAACACAAGTGCGAAAAGTGGTTTTTCAACACTAACACAAGTGCGAAAAGTGGTTTTTCAACACTATCACAAGTGCAAAAAGTGTTTTTTCCACACTACTACAAGTGCAAAAGTGGTTTCCTGCACCAACACAAGTGCGAAAAGTGGTTTTTCAACACTAACACAAGTGCGAAAAGTGATTTTTCAACACTAACACAAGTGCGAAAAGTGGTTTTTCCACACTAATACAAGTGCAAAAGTGGTTTTCTGCACCAACACAAGTGGGAAAAGTGGTTTTTCAACACTAACACAAGTGCGAAAACTGGTTTTTCAACACTAACACAAGTGCGAAAAGTGGTTTTTCAACAATAACACAAGTGCGAAAAGTGGTTTTTCAACACTATCACAAGTGCAAAAAGTGTTTTTTCCACACTAATACAAGTGTAAAAGTGGTTTCCTGCACCAACACAAGTGCGAAAAGTGGTTTTTCAACACTAACACAAGTGCAAAAAGTGTTTTTTCCATACTACTACAAGTGCAAAAGTGGTTTCCTGCACCAACACAAGTGCGAAAAGTGGTTTTTCAACACTAACACAAGTGCGAAAAGTGGTTTTTCAACACTAACACATGTGCGAAAAGTGGATTTTCAACACTATCACAAGCGCAAAAAGTGTTTTTTCCACACTAATACAAGTGCAAAAGTGGTTTCCTGCACCAACACAAGTGTGAAAAGTGGTTTTTCAACACTAAAACAAGTGCGAAAAGTGGTTTTTCAACATTAACACAAGTGCGAAAAGTGGTTTTTCAACACTATCACAAGTGCAAAAAGTGTTTTTTACACACTAATACAAGTGCAAAAGTGGTTTCCTGCACCAACACAAGCGCGAAAAGTGGTTTTTCAACACTAACACAAGTGCGAAAAGTGGTTTTTCAACACTAACACAAGTGTGAAAAGTGGTTTATCAACACTATCACAAGTGCAAAAAGTGTTTTTTCCACAATAATACAAGTGCAAAAGTGGTTTCCTGCACCAACACAAGTGCGAAAAGTAGTTTTTCAACACTAACACAAGTGCGAAAAGTGGTTTTTCAACACTAACACGAGTGCGAAAAGTGGTTTTTCCACACTAATACAAGTGCAAAAGTGGTTTCCTGCACCAACACAAGTGCGAAAAGAGGTTTTTCAACACTAACACAAGTGCGAAAAGTGGTTTTTCAACACTATCACAAGTGCAAAAAGTGTTTTTTCCACACTAATACAAGTGCAAAAGTGGTTTCCTGCACCAACACAAGTGCAAAAAGTGGTTTTTCAACACTAACAGAAGTGCGAAAAGTGGTTTTTCAACACTAACACAAGTGCAAAAAGTGGTTTTTCAACACTAACACAAGTGCAAAAAGTGGTTTTTCCACACTAATACAAGTGCAAAAGTGGTTTCCTGCACCAACACAAGTGCGAAAAGTGGTTTTTCAACACTAACACAAGTGCGAAAAGTGGTTTTTCAACACTAACACAAGTGCGAAAAGTGTTTTTTCCACACTAATACAAGTGCAAAAGTGGTTTCCTGCATCAACACAAGTGCGAAAAGTGGTTTTTCAACACTAACACAAATGCGAAAAGTGTTTTTTCCATACTAATACAAGTGCAAAAGTGGTTTCCTGCACTAACACAAGTGCGAAAAGTGGTTTTTCAACACTAACACAAGTGCGAAAAGTGGTTTTTCAACACTAACACAAGTGCGAAAAGTGGATTTTCAACACTATCACAAGCGCAAAAAGTGTTTTTTCCACACTAATACAAGTGCAAAAGTGGTTTCCTGCACCAACACAAGTGTGAAAAGTGGTTTTTCAACACTAAAACAAGTGCGAAAAGTGGTTTTTCAACATTAACACAAGTGCGAAAAGTGGTTTTTCAACACTATCACAAGTGCAAAAAGTGTTTTTTCCACACTAATACAAGTGCAAAAGTGGTTTCCTGCACCAACACAAGTGCGAAAAGTGGTTTTTCAACACTAACACAAGTGCGAAAAGTGGTTTTTCAACACTAACACAAGTGCGAAAAGTGGTTTTTCAACACTAACACAAGCGCAAAAAGTGTTTTTTCCACACTAATACAAGTGCAAAAGTGGTTTCCTGCACCAACACAAGTGCGAAAAGTGGTTTTTCAACACTAACACAAGTGCGAAAAGTGGTTTTTCAACACTATCACAAGTGCAAAAAGTGTTTTTTCCACACTAATACAAGTGCAAAAGTGGTTTCCTGCACCAACACAAGTGCGAAAAGTGGATTTTCATCACTAACACAAGTGCGAAAAGTGGTTTTTCAACACTAACACAAGTGCGAAAAGTGGTTTTTCAACACTATCACAAGTGCGAAAAGTGTTTTTTCCACACTAATACAAGTGCAAAAGTGGTTTCCTGCACCAACACAAGTGTGAAAAGTGGTTTTTCAACACTAACACAAATGCGAAAAGTCGTTTTTCAACACTATCACAAGTGCAAAAAGTGTTTTTTCCATACTAATACAAGTGCAAAAGTGGTTTCCTGCACCAACACAAGTGCGAAAAGTGGTTTTTCAACACTAACACAAGTGCGAAAAGTGGTTTTTCAACACGAACACAAGTGCGAAAAGTGGTTTTTCAACACTAACACATGTGCGAAAAGTGGATTTTCAACACTATCACAAGCGCAAAAAGTGTTTTTTCCACACTAATACAAGTGCAAAAGTGGTTTCCTGCACCAACACAAGTGTGAAAAGTGGTTTTTCAACACTAAAACAAGTGCGAAAAGTGGTTTTTCAACATTAACACAAGTGCGAAAAGTGGTTTTTCAACACTATCACAAGTGCAAAAAGTGTTTTTTACACACTAATACAAGTGCAAAAGTGGTTTCCTGCATCAACACAAGTGCGAAAAGTGGTTTTTCAACACTAACACAAATGCGAAAAGTGTTTTTTCCATACTAATACAAGTGCAAAAGTGGTTTCCTGCACTAACACAAGTGCGAAAAGTGGTTTTTCAACACTAACACAAGTGCGAAAAGTGGTTTTTCAACACTAACACAAGTGCGAAAAGTGGATTTTCAACACTATCACAAGCGCAAAAAGTGTTTTTTCCACACTAATACAAGTGCAAAAGTGGTTTCCTGCACCAACACAAGTGTGAAAAGTGGTTTTTCAACACTAAAACAAGTGCGAAAAGTGGTTTTTCAACATTAACACAAGTGCGAAAAGTGGTTTTTCAACACTATCACAAGTGCAAAAAGTGTTTTTTCCACACTAATACAAGTGCAAAAGTGGTTTCCTGCACCAACACAAGTGCGAAAAGTGGTTTTTCAACACTAACACAAGTGCGAAAAGTGGTTTTTCAACACTAACACAAGTGCGAAAAGTGGTTTTTCAACACTAACACAAGCGCAAAAAGTGTTTTTTCCACACTAATACAAGTGCAAAAGTGGTTTCCTGCACCAACACAAGTGCGAAAAGTGGTTTTTCAACACTAACACAAGTGCGAAAAGTGGTTTTTCAACACTATCACAAGTGCAAAAAGTGTTTTTTCCACACTAATACAAGTGCAAAAGTGGTTTCCTGCACCAACACAAGTGCGAAAAGTGGATTTTCATCACTAACACAAGTGCGAAAAGTGGTTTTTCAACACTAACACAAGTGCGAAAAGTGGTTTTTCAACACTATCACAAGTGCGAAAAGTGTTTTTTCCACACTAATACAAGTGCAAAAGTGGTTTCCTGCACCAACACAAGTGTGAAAAGTGGTTTTTCAACACTAACACAAATGCGAAAAGTCGTTTTTCAACACTATCACAAGTGCAAAAAGTGTTTTTTCCATACTAATACAAGTGCAAAAGTGGTTTCCTGCACCAACACAAGTGCGAAAAGTGGTTTTTCAACACTAACACAAGTGCAAAAAGTGGTTTTTCAACACTAACACAAGTGCGAAAAGTGGTTTTTCAACACTAACACATGTGCGAAAAGTGGATTTTCAACACTATCACAAGCGCAAAAAGTGTTTTTTCCACACTAATACAAGTGCAAAAGTGGTTTCCTGCACCAACACAAGTGTGAAAAGTGGTTTTTCAACACTAAAACAAGTGCGAAAAGTGGTTTTTCAACATTAACACAAGTGCGAAAAGTGGTTTTTCAACACTATCACAAGTGCAAAAAGTGTTTTTTACACACTAATACAAGTGCAAAAGTGGTTTCCTGCACCAACACAAGCGCGAAAAGTGGTTTTTCAACACTAACACAAGTGCGAAAAGTGGTTTTTCAACACTAACACAAGTGTGAAAAGTGGTTTATCAACACTATCACAAGTGCAAAAAGTGTTTTTTCCACAATAATACAAGTGCAAAAGTGGTTTCCTGCACCAACACAAGTGCGAAAATTAGTTTTTCAACACTAACACAAGTGCGAAAAGTGGTTTTTCAACACTAACACGAGTGCGAAAAGTGGTTTTTCCACACTAATACAAGTGCAAAAGTGGTTTCCTGCACCAACACAAGTGCGAAAAGAGGTTTTTCAACACTAACACAAGTGCGAAAAGTGGTTTTTCAACACTATCACAAGTGCAAAAAGTGTTTTTTCCACACTAATACAAGTGCAAAAGTGGTTTCCTGCACCAACACAAGTGCAAAAAGTGGTTTTTCAACACTAACAGAAGTGCGAAAAGTGGTTTTTCAACACTAACACAAGTGCAAAAAGTGGTTTTTCAACACTAACACAAGTGCAAAAAGTGGTTTTTCCACACTAATACAAGTGCAAAAGTGGTTTCCTGCACCAACACAAGTGCGAAAAGTGGTTTTTCAACACTAACACAAGTGCGAAAAGTGGTTTTTCAACACTAACACAAGTGCGAAAAGTGTTTTTTCCACACTAATACAAGTGCAAAAGTGGTTTCCTGCATCAACACAAGTGCGAAAAGTGGTTTTTCAACACTAACACAAATGCGAAAAGTGTTTTTTCCATACTAATACAAGTGCAAAAGTGGTTTCCTGCACTAACACAAGTGCGAAAAGTGGTTTTTCAACACTAACACAAGTGCGAAAAGTGGTTTTTCAACACTAACACAAGTGCGAAAAGTGGATTTTCAACACTATCACAAGCGCAAAAAGTGTTTTTTCCACACTAATACAAGTGCAAAAGTGGTTTCCTGCACCAACACAAGTGTGAAAAGTGGTTTTTCAACACTAAAACAAGTGCGAAAAGTGGTTTTTCAACATTAACACAAGTGCGAAAAGTGGTTTTTCAACACTATCACAAGTGCAAAAAGTGTTTTTTCCACACTAATACAAGTGCAAAAGTGGTTTCCTGCACCAACACAAGTGCGAAAAGTGGTTTTTCAACACTAACACAAGTGCGAAAAGTGGTTTTTCAACACTAACACAAGTGCGAAAAGTGGTTTTTCAACACTAACACAAGCGCAAAAAGTGTTTTTTCCACACTAATACAAGTGCAAAAGTGGTTTCCTGCACCAACACAAGTGTGAAAAGTGGTTTTTCAACACTAACACAAGTGCGAAAAGTGGTTTTTCAACACTATCACAAGTGCAAAAAGTGTTTTTTCCACACTAATACAAGTGCAAAAGTGGTTTCCTGCACCAACACAAGTGCGAAAAGTGGATTTTCATCACTAACACAAGTGCGAAAAGTGGTTTTTCAACACTAACACAAGTGCGAAAAGTGGTTTTTCAACACTATCACAAGTGCGAAAAGTGTTTTTTCCACACTAATACAAGTGCAAAAGTGGTTTCCTGCACCAACACAAGTGTGAAAAGTGGTTTTTCAACACTAACACAAATGCGAAAAGTCGTTTTTCAACACTATCACAAGTGCAAAAAGTGTTTTTTCCATACTAATACAAGTGCAAAAGTGGTTTCCTGCACCAACACAAGTGCGAAAAGTGGTTTTTCAACACTAACACAAGTGCGAAAAGTGGTTTTTCAACACTAACACAAAGTGCGAAAAGTGGATTTTCAACACTATCACAAGCGCAAAAAGTGTTTTTTCCACACTAATACAAGTGCAAAAGTGGTTTCCTGCACCAATACAAGTGTGAAAAGTGGTTTTTCAACACTAAAACAAGTGCGAAAAGTGGTTTTTCAACATTAACACAAGTGCGAAAAGTGGTTTTTCAACACTATCACAAGTGCAAAAAGTGTTTTTTCCACACTAATACAAGTGCAAAAGGGGTTTCCTGCACCAACACAGGCGCGAAAAGTGGTTTTTCAACACTAACACAAGTGCGAAAAGTGGTTTTTCAACACTAACACAAGTGTGAAAAGTGGTTTATCAACACTATCACAAGTGCAAAAAGTGTTTTTTCCACAATAATACAAGTGCAAAAGTGGTTTCCTGCACCAACACAAGTGCGAAAAGTAGTTTTTCAACACTAACACAAGTGCGAAAAGTGGTTTTTCAACACTAACACGAGTGCGAAAAGTGGTTTTTCCACACTAATACAAGTGCAAAAGTGGTTTCCTGCACCAACACAAGTGCGAAAAGAGGTTTTTCAACACTAACACAAGTGCGAAAAGTGGTTTTTCAACACTATCACAAGTGCAAAAAGTGTTTTTTCCACACTAATACAAGTGCAAAAGTGGTTTCCTGCACCAACACAAGTGCAAAAAGTGGTTTTTCAACACTAACAGAAGTGTGAAAAGTGGTTTATCAACACTAACACAAGTGCGAAAAGTGGTTTTTCAACACTAACACAAGTGCAAAAAGTGGTTTTTCCACACTAATACAAGTGGAAAAGTGGTTTCCTGCACCAACACAAGTGCGAAAAGTGGTTTTTCAACACTAACACAAGTGCGAAAAGTGGTTTTTCAACACTAACACAAGTGCGAAAAGTGGTTTTTCAACACTATCACAAGTGCAAAAAGTGTTTTTTCCACACTAATACAAGTGCAAAAGTGGTTCCCTGCACCAACACAAGTGCGAAAAGTGGTTTTTCCACACTAACACAAGTGCGAAAAGTGGTTTTTTCCACACTAATACAAGTGCAAAAGTAGTTTCCTGCACCAACACAAGTGCGAAAAGTGGTTTTTCAACACTAACACAAGTGCGAAAAGTGGTTTTTCAACACTATCACAAGTGCAAAAAGTGTTTTTTCCACACTAATACAAGTGCAAAAGTGGTTTCCTGCACCAACACAAGTGCGAAAAGTGGTTTTTCAACACTAACACAAGTGCAAAAAGTGGTTTTTCAACACGAACACAAGTGCGAAAAGTGTTTTTTCCACACTAATACAAGTGCAAAAGTGGTTTCCTGCACCAACACAAGTGCGAAAAGTGGTTTTTCAACACTAACACAAGTGCGAAAAGTGGTTTTTCAACACTAACACAAGTGCAAAAAGTGGTTTTTCAACACTAACACAAGTGCGAAAAGTGGTTTTTTCACACTAATACAAGTGCAAAAGTGGTTTCCTGCACCAACACAAGTGCGAAAAGATGTTTTTCAACACTAACACAAGTGCAAAAAGTGGTTTTTCAACACTATCACAAGTGCAAAAAGTGTTTTTTCCACACTAATACAAGTGCAAAAGTGGTTTCCTGCACCAACACAAGTGCAAAAAGTGGTTTTTCAACACTAACAGAAGTGCGAAAAGTGGTTTTTCAACACTAACACAAGTGCGAAAAGTGGTTTTTCAACACTAACACAAGTGCGAAAAGTGGTTTTTCAACACTAACACAAGTGCAAAAAGTGTTTTTTCCACACTAATACAAGTGCAAAAGTGGTTTCCTGCACCAACACAAGTGCAAAAAGTGGTTTTTCAACACTAACACAAGTGCGAAAAGTGGTTTTTCAACACTAACACAAGTGCGAAAAGTGGTTTTTCAACACTAACACAAGTGCGAAAAGTGGTTTTTCAACACTAACACAAGTGCAAAAAGTGGTTTTTCCACACTAATACAAGTGCAAAAGTGGTTTCCTGCACCAACACAAGTGCGAAAAGTGGTTTTTCAACACTAACACAAGTGCGAAAAGTGGTTTTTCAACACTATCACAAGTGCAAAAAGTGGTTTTTCCACACTAATACAAGTGCAAAAAGTGTTTTTTCCACACTAATACAAGTGCAAAAGTGATTTCCTGCACCAACACAAGTGCGAAAAGTGGTTTTTCAACACTAACACAAGTGCGAAAAGTGGTTTTCCACACTAATACAAGTGCAAAAGTGGTTTCCTGCACCAACACAAGTGCGAAAAGTGGTTTTTCAACACTAACACAAGTGCGAAAAGTGGTTTTTCAACATTATCACAAGCGCAAAAAGTGTTTTTTCCACACTAATACAAGTGCAAAAGTGGTTTCCTGCACCAACACAAGTGCGAAAAGTGGTTTTTCAACACTAACACAAGTGCGAAAAGTGGTTTTTCAACACTATCACAAGTGCAAAAAGTGTTTTTCCACACTAATACAAGTGCAAAAGTGGTTTCCTGCACCAACACAAGTGCGAAAAGTGGATTTTCATCACTAACACAAGTGCGAAAAGTGGTTTTTCAACACTAACACAAGTGCGAAAAGTGGTTTTTCAACACTATCACAAGTGCAAAAAGTGTTTTTTCCACACTAATACAAGTGCAAAAGTGGTTTCCTGCACCAACACAAGTGCAAAAAGTGGTTTTTCAACACTAACACAAGTGCGAAAAGTGGTTTTTCAACACTAACACAAGTGCGAAAAGTGGTTTTTCAACACTAACACAAGTGCGAAAAGTGGTTTTTCAACACTAACACAAGTGCAAAAAGTGGTTTTTCCACACTAATACAAGTGCAAAAGTGGTTTCCTGCACCAACACAAGTGCGAAAAGTGGTTTTTCAACACTAACACAAGTGCGAAAAGTGGTTTTTCAACACTATCACAAGTGCAAAAAGTGGTTTTTTCCACACTAATACAAGTGCAAAAAGTGTTTTTTCCACACTAATACAAGTGCAAAAGTGATTTCCTGCACCAACACAAGTGCGAAAAGTGGTTTTTCAACACTAACACAAGTGCGAAAAGTGGTTTTCCACACTAATACAAGTGCAAAAGTGGTTTCCTGCACCAACACAAGTGCGAAAAGTGGTTTTTCAACACTAACACAAGTGCGAAAAGTGGTTTTTCAACATTATCACAAGCGCAAAAAGTGTTTTTTCCACACTAATACAAGTGCAAAAGTGGTTTCCTGCACCAACACAAGTGCGAAAAGTGGTTTTTCAACACTAACACAAGTGCGAAAAGTGGTTTTTCAACACTATCACAAGTGCAAAAAGTGTTTTTCCACACTAATACAAGTGCAAAAGTGGTTTCCTGCACCAACACAAGTGCGAAAAGTGGATTTTCATCACTAACACAAGTGCGAAAAGGGGTTTTTCAACACTAACACAAGTGCGAAAAGTGGTTTTTCAACACTATCACAAGTGCGAAAAGTGTTTTTTCCACACTAATACAAGTGCAAAAGTGGTTTCCTGCACCAACACAAGTGCGAAAAGTGGTTTTTCAACACTAACACAAATGCGAAAAGTCGTTTTTCAACACTATCACAAGTGCAAAAAGTGTTTTTTCCATACTAATACAAGTGCAAAAGTGGTTTCCTGCACCAACACAAGTGCGAAAAGTGGTTTTTCAACACTAACACAAGTGCGAAAAGTGGTTTTTCAACACTAACACATGTGCGAAAAGTGGATTTTCAACACTATCACAAGCGCAAAAAGTGTTTTTTCCACACTAATACAAGTGCAAAAGTGGTTTCCTGCACCAACACAAGTGTGAAAAGTGGTTTTTCAACACTAAAACAAGTGCGAAAAGTGGTTTTTCAACATTAACACAAGTGCGAAAAGTGGTTTTTCAACACTATCACAAGTGCAAAAAGTGTTTTTTACACACTAATACAAGTGCAAAAGTGGTTTCCTGCACCAACACAAGCGCGAAAAGTGGTTTTTCAACACTAACACAAGTGCGAAAAGTGGTTTTTCAACACTAACACAAGTGTGAAAAGTGGTTTATCAACACTATCACAAGTGCAAAAAGTGTTTTTTCCACAATAATACAAGTGCAAAAGTGGTTTCCTGCACCAACACAAGTGCGAAAAGTAGTTTTTCAACACTAACACAAGTGCGAAAAGTGGTTTTTCAACACTAACACGAGTGCGAAAAGTGGTTTTTCCACACTAATACAAGTGCAAAAGTGGTTTCCTGCACCAACACAAGTGCGAAAAGAGGTTTTTCAACACTAACACAAGTGCGAAAAGTGGTTTTTCAACACTATCACAAGTGCAAAAAGTGTTTTTTCCACACTAATACAAGTGCAAAAGTGGTTTCCTGCACCAACACAAGTGCAAAAAGTGGTTTTTCAACACTAACAGAAGTGCGAAAAGTGGTTTTTCAACACTAACACAAGTGCAAAAAGTGGTTTTTCAACACTAACACAAGTGCAAAAAGTGGTTTTTCAACACTATCACAAGTGCAAAAAGTGTTTTTTACACACTAATACAAGTGCAAAAGTGGTTTCCTGCACCAACACAAGCGCGAAAAGTGGTTTTTCAACACTAACACAAGTGCGAAAAGTGGTTTTTCAACACTAACACAAGTGTGAAAAGTGGTTTATCAACACTATCACAAGTGCAAAAAGTGTTTTTTCCACAATAATACAAGTGCAAAAGTGGTTTCCTGCACCAACACAAGTGCGAAAAGTAGTTTTTCAACACTAACACAAGTGCGAAAAGTGGTTTTTCAACACTAACACGAGTGCGAAAAGTGGTTTTTCCACACTAATACAAGTGCAAAAGTGGTTTCCTGCACCAACACAAGTGCGAAAAGAGGTTTTTCAACACTAACACAAGTGCGAAAAGTGGTTTTTCAACACTATCACAAGTGCAAAAAGTGTTTTTTCCACACTAATACAAGTGCAAAAGTGGTTTCCTGCACCAACACAAGTGCAAAAAGTGGTTTTTCAACACTAACAGAAGTGCGAAAAGTGGTTTTTCAACACTAACACAAGTGCAAAAAGTGGTTTTTCAACACTAACACAAGTGCAAAAAGTGGTTTTTCCACACTAATACAAGTGCAAAAGTGGTTTCCTGCACCAACACAAGTGCGAAAAGTGGTTTTTCAACACTAACACAAGTGCGAAAAGTGGTTTTTCAACACTAACACAAGTGCGAAAAGTGTTTTTTCCACACTAATACAAGTGCAAAAGTGGTTTCCTGCATCAACACAAGTGCGAAAAGTGGTTTTTCAACACTAACACAAATGCGAAAAGTGTTTTTTCCATACTAATACAAGTGCAAAAGTGGTTTCCTGCACTAACACAAGTGCGAAAAGTGGTTTTTCAACACTAACACAAGTGCGAAAAGTGGTTTTTCAACACTAACACAAGTGCGAAAAGTGGATTTTCAACACTATCACAAGCGCAAAAAGTGTTTTTTCCACACTAATACAAGTGCAAAAGTGGTTTCCTGCACCAACACAAGTGTGAAAAGTGGTTTTTCAACACTAAAACAAGTGCGAAAAGTGGTTTTTCAACATTAACACAAGTGCGAAAAGTGGTTTTTCAACACTATCACAAGTGCAAAAAGTGTTTTTTCCACACTAATACAAGTGCAAAAGTGGTTTCCTGCACCAACACAAGTGCGAAAAGTGGTTTTTCAACACTAACACAAGTGCGAAAAGTGGTTTTTCAACACTAACACAAGTGCGAAAAGTGGTTTTTCAACACTAACACAAGCGCAAAAAGTGTTTTTTCCACACTAATACAAGTGCAAAAGTGGTTTCCTGCACCAACACAAGTGCGAAAAGTGGTTTTTCAACACTAACACAAGTGCGAAAAGTGGTTTTTCAACACTATCACAAGTGCAAAAAGTGTTTTTTCCACACTAATACAAGTGCAAAAGTGGTTTCCTGCACCAACACAAGTGCAAAAAGTGGATTTTCATCACTAACACAAGTGCGAAAAGTGGTTTTTCAACACTAACACAAGTGCGAAAAGTGGTTTTTCAACACTATCACAAGTGCGAAAAGTGTTTTTTCCACACTAATACAAGTGCAAAAGTGGTTTCCTGCACCAACACAAGTGTGAAAAGTGGTTTTTCAACACTAACACAAATGCGAAAAGTCGTTTTTCAACACTATCACAAGTGCAAAAAGTGTTTTTTCCATACTAATACAAGTGCAAAAGTGGTTTCCTGCACCAACACAAGTGCGAAAAGTGGTTTTTCAACACTAACACAAGTGCGAAAAGTGGTTTTTCAACACTAACACAAGTGCGAAAAGTGGTTTTTCAACACTAACACATGTGCGAAAAGTGGATTTTCAACACTATCACAAGCGCAAAAAGTGTTTTTTCCACACTAATACAAGTGCAAAAGTGGTTTCCTGCACCAACACAAGTGTGAAAAGTGGTTTTTCAACACTAAAACAAGTGCGAAAAGTGGTTTTTCAACATTAACACAAGTGCGAAAAGTGGTTTTTCAACACTATCACAAGTGCAAAAAGTGTTTTTTACACACTAATACAAGTGCAAAAGTGGTTTCCTGCACCAACACAAGCGCGAAAAGTGGTTTTTCAACACTAACACAAGTGCGAAAAGTGGTTTTTCAACACTAACACAAGTGTGAAAAGTGGTTTATCAACACTATCACAAGTGCAAAAAGTGTTTTTTCCACAATAATACAAGTGCAAAAGTGGTTTCCTGCACCAACACAAGTGCGAAAAGTAGTTTTTCAACACTAACACAAGTGCGAAAAGTGGTTTTTCAACACTAACACGAGTGCGAAAAGTGGTTTTTCCACACTAATACAAGTGCAAAAGTGGTTTCCTGCACCAACACATGTGCGAAAAGAGGTTTTTCAACACTAACACAAGTGCGAAAAGTGGTTTTTCAACACTATCACAAGTGCAAAAAGTGTTTTTTCCACACTAATACAAGTGCAAAAGTGGTTTCCTGCACCAACACAAGTGCAAAAAGTGGTTTTTCAACACTAACAGAAGTGCGAAAAGTGGTTTTTCAACACTAACACAAGTGCAAAAAGTGGTTTTTCAACACTAACACAAGTGCAAAAAGTGGTTTTTCCACACTAATACAAGTGCAAAAGTGGTTTCCTGCACCAACACAAGTGCGAAAAGTGGTTTTTCAACACTAACACAAGTGCGAAAAGTGTTTTTTCCACACTAATACAAGTGCAAAAGTGGTTTCCTGCATCAACACAAGTGCGAAAAGTGGTTTTTCAACACTAACACAAATGCGAAAAGTGTTTTTTCCATACTAATACAAGTGCAAAAGTGGTTTCCTGCACTAACACAAGTGCGAAAAGTGGTTTTTCAACACTAACACAAGTGCGAAAAGTGGTTTTTCAACACTAACACAAGTGCGAAAAGTGGATTTTCAACACTATCACAAGCGCAAAAAGTGTTTTTTCCACACTAATACAAGTGCAAAAGTGGTTTCCTGCACCAACACAAGTGTGAAAAGTGGTTTTTCAACACTAAAACAAGTGCGAAAAGTGGTTTTTCAACATTAACACAAGTGCGAAAAGTGGTTTTTCAACACTATCACAAGTGCAAAAAGTGTTTTTTCCACACTAATACAAGTGCAAAAGTGGTTTCCTGCACCAACACAAGTGCGAAAAGTGGTTTTTCAACACTAACACAAGTGCGAAAAGTGGTTTTTCAACACTAACACAAGTGCGAAAAGTGGTTTTTCAACACTAACACAAGCGCAAAAAGTGTTTTTTCCACACTAATACAAGTGCAAAAGTGGTTTCCTGCACCAACACAAGTGCGAAAAGTGGTTTTTCAACACTAACACAAGTGCGAAAAGTGGTTTTTCAACACTATCACAAGTGCAAAAAGTGTTTTTTCCACACTAATACAAGTGCAAAAGTGGTTTCCTGCACCAACACAAGTGCGAAAAGTGGATTTTCATCACTAACACAAGTGCGAAAAGTGGTTTTTCAACACTAACACAAGTGCGAAAAGTGGTTTTTCAACACTATCACAAGTGCGAAAAGTGTTTTTTCCACACTAATACAAGTGCAAAAGTGGTTTCCTGCACCAACACAAGTGTGAAAAGTGGTTTTTCAACACTAACACAAATGCGAAAAGTCGTTTTTCAACACTATCACAAGTGCAAAAAGTGTTTTTTCCATACTAATACAAGTGCAAAAGTGGTTTCCTGCACCAACACAAGTGCGAAAAGTGGTTTTTCAACACTAACACAAGTGCGAAAAGTGGTTTTTCAACACTAACACAAAGTGCGAAAAGTGGATTTTCAACACTATCACAAGCGCAAAAAGTGTTTTTTCCACACTAATACAAGTGCAAAAGTGGTTTCCTGCACCAATACAAGTGTGAAAAGTGGTTTTTCAACACTAAAACAAGTGCGAAAAGTGGTTTTTCAACATTAACACAAGTGCGAAAAGTGGTTTTTCAACACTATCACAAGTGCAAAAAGTGTTTTTTCCACACTAATACAAGTGCAAAAGGGGTTTCCTGCACCGACACAAGCGCGAAAAGTGGTTTTTCAACACTAACACAAGTGCGAAAAGTGGTTTTTCAACACTAACACAAGTGTGAAAAGTGGTTTATCAACACTATCACAAGTGCAAAAAGTGTTTTTTCCACAATAATACAAGTGCAAAAGTGGTTTCCTGCACCAACACAAGTGCGAAAAGTAGTTTTTCAACACTAACACAAGTGCGAAAAGTGGTTTTTCAACACTAACACGAGTGCGAAAAGTGGTTTTTCCACACTAATACAAGTGCAAAAGTGGTTTCCTGCACCAACACAAGTGCGAAAAGAGGTTTTTCAACACTAACACAAGTGCGAAAAGTGGTTTTTCAACACTATCACAAGTGCAAAAAGTGTTTTTTCCACACTAATACAAGTGCAAAAGTGGTTTCCTGCACCAACACAAGTGCAAAAAGTGGTTTTTCAACACTAACAGAAGTGTGAAAAGTGGTTTATCAACACTAACACAAGTGCGAAAAGTGGTTTTTCAACACTAACACAAGTGCAAAAAGTGGTTTTTCCACACTAATACAAGTGGAAAAGTGGTTTCCTGCACCAACACAAGTGCGAAAAGTGGTTTTTCAACACTAACACAAGTGCGAAAAGTGGTTTTTCAACACTAACACAAGTGCGAAAAGTGGTTTTTCAACACTATCACAAGTGCAAAAAGTGTTTTTTCCACACTAATACAAGTGCAAAAGTGGTTCCCTGCACCAACACAAGTGCGAAAAGTGGTTTTTCCACACTAACACAAGTGCGAAAAGTGGTTTTTTCCACACTAATACAAGTGCAAAAGTAGTTTCCTGCACCAACACAAGTGCGAAAAGTGGTTTTTCAACACTAACACAAGTGCGAAAAGTGGTTTTTCAACACTATCACAAGTGCAAAAAGTGTTTTTTCCACACTAATACAAGTGCAAAAGTGGTTTCCTGCACCAACACAAGTGCGAAAAGTGGTTTTTCAACACTAACACAAGTGCAAAAAGTGGTTTTTCAACACGAACACAAGTGCGAAAAGTGTTTTTTCCACACTAATACAAGTGCAAAAGTGGTTTCCTGCACCAACACAAGTGCGAAAAGTGGTTTTTCAACACTAACACAAGTGCGAAAAGTGGTTTTTCAACACTAACACAAGTGCAAAAAGTGGTTTTTCAACACTAACACAAGTGCGAAAAGTGGTTTTTTCACACTAATACAAGTGCAAAAGTGGTTTCCTGCACCAACACAAGTGCGAAAAGAGGTTTTTCAACACTAACACAAGTGCAAAAAGTGGTTTTTCAACACTATCACAAGTGCAAAAAGTGTTTTTTCCACACTAATACAAGTGCAAAAGTGGTTTCCTGCACCAACACAAGTGCAAAAAGTGGTTTTTCAACACTAACAGAAGTGCGAAAAGTGGTTTTTCAACACTAACACAAGTGCGAAAAGTGGTTTTTCAACACTAACACAAGTGCGAAAAGTGGTTTTTCAACACTAACACAAGTGCAAAAAGTGTTTTTTCCACACTAATACAAGTGCAAAAGTGGTTTCCTGCACCAACACAAGTGCAAAAAGTGGTTTTTCAACACTAACACAAGTGCGAAAAGTGGTTTTTCAACACTAACACAAGTGCGAAAAGTGGTTTTTCAACACTAACACAAGTGCGAAAAGTGGTTTTTCAACACTAACACAAGTGCAAAAAGTGGTTTTTCCACACTAATACAAGTGCAAAAGTGGTTTCCTGCATCAACACAAGTGCAAAAAGTGGTTTTTCAACACTAACACAAATGCGAAAAGTGTTTTTTCCATACTAATACAAGTGCAAAAGTGGTTTCCTGCACTAACACAAGTGCGAAAAGTGGTTTTTCAACACTAACACAAGTGCGAAAAGTGGTTTTTCAACACTAACACAAGTGCGAAAAGTGGATTTTCAACACTATCACAAGCGCAAAAAGTGTTTTTTCCACACTAATACAAGTGCAAAAGTGGTTTCCTGCACCAACACAAGTGTGAAAAGTGGTTTTTCAACACTAAAACAAGTGCGAAAAGTGGTTTTTCAACATTAACACAAGTGCGAAAAGTGGTTTTTCAACACTATCACAAGTGCAAAAAGTGTTTTTTCCACACTAATACAAGTGCAAAAGTGGTTTCCTGCACCAACACAAGTGCGAAAAGTGGTTTTTCAACACTAACACAAGTGCGAAAAGTGGTTTTTCAACACTAACACAAGTGCGAAAAGTGGTTTTTCAACACTAACACAAGCGCAAAAAGTGTTTTTTCCACACTAATACAAGTGCAAAAGTGGTTTCCTGCACCAACACAAGTGCGAAAAGTGGTTTTTCAACACTAACACAAGTGCGAAAAGTGGTTTTTCAACACTATCACAAGTGCAAAAAGTGTTTTTTCCACACTAATACAAGTGCAAAAGTGGTTTCCTGCACCAACACAAGTGCGAAAAGTGGATTTTCATCACTAACACAAGTGCGAAAAGTGGTTTTTCAACACTAACACAAGTGCGAAAAGTGGTTTTTCAACACTATGACAAGTGCGAAAAGTGTTTTTTCCACACTAATACAAGTGCAAAAGTGGTTTCCTGCACCAACACAAGTGTGAAAAGTGGTTTTTCAACACTAACACAAATGCGAAAAGTCGTTTTTCAACACTATCACAAGTGCAAAAAGTGTTTTTTCCATACTAATACAAGTGCAAAAGTGGTTTCCTGCACCAACACAAGTGCGAAAAGTGGTTTTTCAACACTAACACAAGTGCGAAAAGTGGTTTTTCAACACTAACACAAAGTGCGAAAAGTGGATTTTCAACACTATCACAAGCGCAAAAAGTGTTTTTTCCACACTAATACAAGTGCAAAAGTGGTTTCCTGCACCAATACAAGTGTGAAAAGTGGTTTTTCAACACTAAAACAAGTGCGAAAAGTGGTTTTTCAACATTAACACAAGTGCGAAAAGTGGTTTTTCAACACTATCACAAGTGCAAAAAGTGTTTTTTCCACACTAATACAAGTGCAAAAGGGGTTTCCTGCACCAACACAAGCGCGAAAAGTGGTTTTTCAACACTAACACAAGTGCGAAAAGTGGTTTTTCAACACTAACACAAGTGTGAAAAGTGGTTTATCAACACTATCACAAGTGCAAAAAGTGTTTTTTCCACAATAATACAAGTGCAAAAGTGGTTTCCTGCACCAACACAAGTGCGAAAAGTAGTTTTTCAACACTAACACAAGTGCGAAAAGTGGTTTTTCAACACTAACACGAGTGCGAAAAGTGGTTTTTCCACACTAATACAAGTGCAAAAGTGGTTTCCTGCACCAACACAAGTGCGAAAAGAGGTTTTTCAACACTAACACAAGTGCGAAAAGTGGTTTTTCAACACTATCACAAGTGCAAAAAGTGTTTTTTCCACACTAATACAAGTGCAAAAGTGGTTTCCTGCACCAACACAAGTGCAAAAAGTGGTTTTTCAACACTAACAGAAGTGTGAAAAGTGGTTTATCAACACTAACACAAGTGCGAAAAGTGGTTTTTCAACACTAACACAAGTGCAAAAAGTGGTTTTTCCACACTAATACAAGTGGAAAAGTGGTTTCCTGCACCAACACAAGTGCGAAAAGTGGTTTTTCAACACTAACACAAGTGCGAAAAGTGGTTTTTCAACACTAACACAAGTGCGAAAAGTGGTTTTTCAACACTATCACAAGTGCAAAAAGTGTTTTTTCCACACTAATACAAGTGCAAAAGTGGTTCCCTGCACCAACACAAGTGCGAAAAGTGGTTTTTCCACACTAACACAAGTGCGAAAAGTGGTTTTTTCCACACTAATACAAGTGCAAAAGTAGTTTCCTGCACCAACACAAGTGCGAAAAGTGGTTTTTCAACACTAACACAAGTGCGAAAAGTGGTTTTTCAACACTATCACAAGTGCAAAAAGTGTTTTTTCCACACTAATACAAGTGCAAAAGTGGTTTCCTGCACCAACACAAGTGCGAAAAGTGGTTTTTCAACACTAACACAAGTGCAAAAAGTGGTTTTTCAACACGAACACAAGTGCGAAAAGTGTTTTTTCCACACTAATACAAGTGCAAAAGTGGTTTCCTGCACCAACACAAGTGCGAAAAGTGGTTTTTCAACACTAACACAAGTGCGAAAAGTGGTTTTTCAACACTAACACAAGTGCAAAAAGTGGTTTTTCAACACTAACACAAGTGCGAAAAGTGGTTTTTTCACACTAATACAAGTGCAAAAGTGGTTTCCTGCACCAACACAAGTGCGAAAAGAGGTTTTTCAACACTAACACAAGTGCAAAAAGTGGTTTTTCAACACTATCACAAGTGCAAAAAGTGTTTTTTCCACACTAATACAAGTGCAAAAGTGGTTTCCTGCACCAACACAAGTGCAAAAAGTGGTTTTTCAACACTAACAGAAGTGCGAAAAGTGGTTTTTCAACACTAACACAAGTGCGAAAAGTGGTTTTTCAACACTAACACAAGTGCGAAAAGTGGTTTTTCAACACTAACACAAGTGCAAAAAGTGTTTTTTCCACACTAATACAAGTGCAAAAGTGGTTTCCTGCACCAACACAAGTGCAAAAAGTGGTTTTTCAACACTAACACAAGTGCGAAAAGTGGTTTTTCAACACTAACACAAGTGCGAAAAGTGGTTTTTCAACACTAACACAAGTGCGAAAAGTGGTTTTTCAACACTAACACAAGTGCAAAAAGTGGTTTTTCCACACTAATACAAGTGCAAAAGTGGTTTCCTGCACCAACACAAGTGCGAAAAGTGGTTTTTCAACACTAACACAAGTGCGAAAAGTGGTTTTTCAACACTATCACAAGTGCAAAAAGTGGTTTTTCCACACTAATACAAGTGCAAAAAGTGTTTTTTCCACACTAATACAAGTGCAAAAGTGATTTCCTGCACCAACACAAGTGCGAAAAGTGGTTTTTCAACACTAACACAAGTGCGAAAAGTGGTTTTCCACACTAATACAAGTGCAAAAGTGGTTTCCTGCACCAACACAAGTGCGAAAAGTGGTTTTTCAACACTAACACAAGTGCGAAGTGGTTTTTCAACATTATCACAAGCGCAAAAAGTGTTTTTTCCACACTAATACAAGTGCAAAAGTGGTTTCCTGCACCAACACAAGTGCGAAAAGTGGTTTTTCAACACTAACACAAGTGCGAAAAGTGGTTTTTCAACACTATCACAAGTGCAAAAAGTGTTTTTCCACACTAATACAAGTGCAAAAGTGGTTTCCTGCACCAACACAAGTGCGAAAAGTGGATTTTCATCACTAACACAAGTGCGAAAAGTGGTTTTTCAACACTAACACAAGTGCGAAAAGTGGTTTTTCAACACTATCACAAGTGCAAAAAGTGTTTTTTCCACACTAATACAAGTGCAAAAGTGGTTTCCTGCACCAACACAAGTGCAAAAAGTGGTTTTTCAACACTAACACAAGTGCGAAAAGTGGTTTTTCAACACTAACACAAGTGCGAAAAGTGGTTTTTCAACACTAACACAAGTGCGAAAAGTGGTTTTTCAACACTAACACAAGTGCAAAAAGTGGTTTTTCCACACTAATACAAGTGCAAAAGTGGTTTCCTGCACCAACACAAGTGCGAAAAGTGGTTTTTCAACACTAACACAAGTGCGAAAAGTGGTTTTTCAACACTATCACAAGTGCAAAAAGTGGTTTTTCCACACTAATACAAGTGCAAAAAGTGTTTTTTCCACACTAATACAAGTGCAAAAGTGATTTCCTGCACCAACACAAGTGCGAAAAGTGGTTTTTCAACACTAACACAAGTGCGAAAAGTGGTTTTCCACACTAATACAAGTGCAAAGTGGTTTCCTGCACCAACACAAGTGCGAAAAGTGGTTTTTCAACACTAACACAAGTGCGAAAAGTGGTTTTTCAACATTATCACAAGCGCAAAAAGTGTTTTTTCCACACTAATACAAGTGCAAAAGTGGTTTCCTGCACCAACACAAGTGCGAAAAGTGGTTTTTCAACACTAACACAAGTGCGAAAAGTGGTTTTTCAACACTATCACAAGTGCAAAAAGTGTTTTTTCCACACTAATACAAGTGCAAAAGTGGTTTCCTGCACCAACACAAGTGCGAAAGTGGATTTTCATCACTAACACAAGTGCGAAAAGGGGTTTTTCAACACTAACACAAGTGCGAAAAGTGGTTTTTCAACACTATCACAAGTGCGAAAAGTGTTTTTTCCACACTAATACAAGTGCAAAAGTGGTTTCCTGCACCAACACAAGTGCGAAAAGTGGTTTTTCAACACTAACACAAATGCGAAAAGTCGTTTTTCAACACTATCACAAGTGCAAAAAGTGTTTTTTCCATACTAATACAAGTGCAAAAGTGGTTTCCTGCACCAACACAAGTGCGAAAAGTGGTTTTTCAACACTAACACAAGTGCGAAAAGTGGTTTTCAACACTAACACATGTGCGAAAAGTGGATTTTCAACACTATCACAAGCGCAAAAAGTGTTTTTTTCCACACTAATACAAGTGCAAAAGTGGTTTCCTGCACCAACACAAGTGTGAAAAGTGGTTTTTCAACACTAAAACAAGTGCGAAAAGTGGTTTTTCAACATTAACACAAGTGCGAAAAGTGGTTTTTCAACACTATCACAAGTGCAAAAAGTGTTTTTTACACACTAATACAAGTGCAAAAGTGGTTTCCTGCACCAACACAAGCGCGAAAAGTGGTTTTTCAACACTAACACAAGTGCGAAAAGTGGTTTTTCAACACTAACACAAGTGTGAAAAGTGGTTTATCAACACTATCACAAGTGCAAAAAGTGTTTTTTCCACAATAATACAAGTGCAAAAGTGGTTTCCTGCACCAACACAAGTGCGAAAAGTAGTTTTTCAACACTAACACAAGTGCGAAAAGTGGTTTTTCAACACTAACACGAGTGCGAAAAGTGGTTTTTCCACACTAATACAAGTGCAAAAGTGGTTTCCTGCACCAACACAAGTGCGAAAAGAGGTTTTTCAACACTAACACAAGTGCGAAAAGTGGTTTTTCAACACTATCACAAGTGCAAAAAGTGTTTTTTCCACACTAATACAAGTGCAAAAGTGGTTTCCTGCACCAACACAAGTGCAAAAAGTGGTTTTTCAACACTAACAGAAGTGCGAAAAGTGGTTTTTCAACACTATCACAAGTGCAAAAAGTGGTTTTTCAACACTAACACAAGTGCAAAAAGTGGTTTTTCCACACTAATACAAGTGCAAAAGTGGTTTCCTGCACCAACACAAGTGCGAAAAGTGGTTTTTCAACACTAACACAAGTGCGAAAAGTGGTTTTTCAACACTAACACAAGTGCGAAAAGTGTTTTTTCCACACTAATACAAGTGCAAAAGTGGTTTCCTGCATCAACACAAGTGCGAAAAGTGGTTTTTCAACACTAACACAAATGCGAAAAGTGTTTTTTCCATACTAATACAAGTGCAAAAGTGGTTTCCTGCACTAACACAAGTGCGAAAAGTGGTTTTTCAACACTAACACAAGTGTGAAAAGTGGTTTTTCAACACTAACACAAGTGCGAAAAGTGGATTTTCAACACTATCACAAGCGCAAAAAGTGTTTTTTCCACACTAATACAAGTGCAAAAGTGGTTTCCTGCACCAACACAAGTGTGAAAAGTGGTTTTTCAACACTAAAACAAGTGCGAAAAGTGGTTTTTCAACATTAACACAAGTGCGAAAAGTGGTTTTTCAACACTATCACAAGTGCAAAAAGTGTTTTTTCCACACTAATACAAGTGCAAAAGTGGTTTCCTGCACCAACACAAGTGCGAAAAGTGGTTTTTCAACACTAACACAAGTGCGAAAAGTGGTTTTTCAACACTAACACAAGTGCGAAAAGTGGTTTTTCAACACTAACACAAGTGCAAAAAGTGGTTTTTCCACACTAATACAAGTGGAAAAGTGGTTTCCTGCACCAACACAAGTGCAAAAAGTGGTTTTTCAACACTAACACAAGTGCGAAAAGTGGTTTTTCAACACTAACACAAGTGCGAAAAGTGGTTTTTCAACACTATCACAAGTGCAAAAAGTGTTTTTTCCACACTACTACAAGAGCAAAAGTGGTTTCCTGCACCAACACAAGTGCGAAAAGTGGTTTTTCAACACTAACACAAGTGCGAAAAGTGATTTTTCAACACTAACACAAGTGCGAAAAGTGGTTTTTCCACACTAATACAAGTGCAAAAGTGGTTTTCTGCACCAACACAAGTGGGAAAAGTGGTTTTTCAACACTAACACAAGTGCGAAAACTGGTTTTTCAACACTAACACAAGTGCGAAAAGTGGTTTTTCAACAATAACACAAGTGCGAAAAGTGGTTTTTCAACACTATCACAAGTGCAAAAAGTGTTTTTTCCACACTAATACAAGTGTAAAAGTGGTTTCCTGCACCAACACAAGTGCGAAAAGTGGTTTTTCAACACTAACACAAGTGCGAAAAGTGGTTTTTCAACACTAACACAAGTGCGAAAAGTGTTTTTTCCACACTAATACAAGTGCAAAAGTGGTTTCCTGCATCAACACAAGTGCGAAAAGTGGTTTTTCAACACTATCACAAGTGCAAAAAGTGTTTTTGCCACACTAATACAAGTGCAAAAGTGGTTTCCTGCACCAACACAAGTGCGAAAAGAGGTTTTTCAACACTAACACAAGTGCAAAAAGTGGTTTTTCAACACTATCACAAGTGCAAAAAGTGTTTTTTCCACACTAATACAAGTGCAAAAGTGGTTTCCTGCACCAACACAAGTGCAAAAAGTGGTTTTTCAACACTAACAGAAGTGCGAAAAGTGGTTTTTCAACACTAACACAAGTGCGAAAAGTGGTTTTTCAACACTAACACAAGTGCGAAAAGTGGTTTTTCAACACTAACACAAGTGCGAAAAGTGGTTTTTCAACACTAACACAAGTGCAAAAAGTGGTTTTTCCACACTAATACAAGTGCAAAAGTGGTTTCCTGCACCAACACAAGTGCGAAAAGTGGTTTTTCAACACTAACACAAGTGCGAAAAGTGGTTTTTCAACACTATCACAAGTGCGAAAAGTGTTTTTTCCACACTAATACAAGTGCAAAAGTGGTTTCCTGCACCAACACAAGTGCGAAAAGTGGTTTTTCAACACTAACACAAGTGCGAAAAGTCGTTTTTCAACACTATCACAAGTGCAAAAAGTGTTTTTTCCATACTAATACAAGTGCAAAAGTGGTTTCCTGCACCAACACAAGTGCGAAAAGTGGTTTTTCAACACTAACACAAGTGCGAAAAGTGGTTTTTCAACATTATCACAAGTGCAAAAAGTGTTTTTTCCACACTAATACAAGTGCAAAAGTGGTTTCCTGCACCAACACAAGTGCGAAAAGTGGTTTTTCAACACTAACACAAGTGCGAAAAGTGGTTTTTCAACACTATCACAAGTGCAAAAAGTATTTTTTCCACACTAATACAAGTGCAAAAGTGGTTTCCTGCACCAACACAAGTGCGAAAAGTGGTTTTTCATCACTAACACAAGTGCGAAAAGTGGTTTTTCAACACTAACACAAGTGCGAAAAGTGGTTTTTCAACACTAACACAAGTGCGAAAAGTGTTTTTTCCACACTAATACAAGTGCAAAAGTGGTTTCCTGCACCAACACAAGTGCGAAAAGTGGTTTTTCAACACTAACACAAGTGCGAAAAGTCGTTTTTCAACACTATCACAAGTGCAAAAAGTGTTTTTTCCATACTAATACAAGTGCAAAAGTGGTTTCCTGCACCAACACAAGTGCGAAAAGTGGTTTTTCAACACTAACACAAGTGCGAAAAGTGGTTTTTCAACACGAACACAAGTGCGAAAAGTGGATTTTCAACACTATCACAAGCGCAAAAAGTGTTTTTTCCACACTAATACAAGTGCAAAAGTGGTTTCCTGCACCAACACAAGTGCGAAAAGTGGTTTTTCAACACTAACACAAGTGTGAAAAGTGGTTTTTCAACACTATCACAAGTGCAAAAAGTGTTTTTTCCACACTAATACAAGTGCAAAAGTGGTTTCCTGCACCAACACAAGTGCGAAAAGTGGTTTTTCAACACGAACACAAGTGCGAAAAGTGTTTTTTCCACACTAATACAAGTGCAAAAGTGGTTTCCTGCACCAACACAAGTGCGAAAAGTGGTTTTTCAACACTAACACAAGTGCGAAAAGTGGTTTTTCAACACTAACACAAGTGCGAAAAGTGGTTTTTCAACACTAACACAAGTGCGAAAAGTGGTTTTTCCACACTAATACAAGTGCAAAAGTGGTTTCCTGCACCAACAAAAGTGCCAAAAGTGGTTTTTCAACACTAACAGAAGTGCGAAAAGTGGTTTTTCCACACTAATACAAGTGCAAAAGTGGTTTCCTGCACCAACACAATTGCGAAAAGTGGTTTTTCAACACTAACACAAGTGCGAAAAGTGGTTTTTCAACACTATCACAAGTGCAAAAAGTGGTTTTTCCACACTAATACAAGTGCAAAAAGTCTTTTTTCCACACTAATACAAGTGCAAAAGTGGTTTCCTGCACCAACACAAGTGCGAAAAGTGGTTTTTCAACACTAACACAAGTGCGAAAAGTGGTTTTCCACACTAATACAAGTGCAAAAGTGGTTTACTGCACCAACACAAGTGCGAAAAGTGGTTTTTCAACACTAACACAAGTGCGAAAAGTGGTTTTTCAATATTATCACAAGTGCAAAAAGTGTTTTTTCCACACTAATACAAGTGCAAAAGTGGTTTCCTGCACCAACACAAGTGCGAAAAGTGGTTTTTCAACACTATCACAAGTGCAAAAAGTGTTTTTTCCACACTAATACAAGTGCAAAAGTGGTTTCCTGCACCAACACAAGTGCGAAAAGTGATTTTTCAACACTAACACAAGTGCGAAAAGTGGTTTTTCAACACTAACACAAGTGCGAAAAGTGGTTTTTCAACACTAACACAAGTGCGAAAAGTGGTTTTTCAACACTAACACAAGTGCCAAAAGTGGTTTTCCACACTAATACAAGTGCAAAAGTGGTTTCCTGCACCAACACAAGTGCGAAAAGTGGTTTTTCAACACTAACACAAGTGCGAAAAGTGGTTTTTCAACACTATCACAAGTGCAAAAAGTGGTTTTTCCACACTAATACAAGTGCAAAAGTGGTTTCCTGCACCAACACAAGTGTGAAAAGTGGTTTTTCAACACTAACACAAGTGCGAAAAGTGGTTTTCCACACTAATGCAAATGCAAAAGTGGTTTCCTGCACCAACACAAGTGCGAAAAGTGGTTTTTCAACACTAACACAAGTGCGAAAAATTGGTTTTTCAACATTATCACAAGTGCAAAAAGTGTTTTTTCCACACTAATACAAGTGCAAAAGTGGTTTCCTGCACCAACACAAGTGCGAAAAGTGGTTTTTCAACACTAACACAAGTGCGAAAAGTGGTTTTTCAACACTATCACAAGTGCAAAAAGTGTTTTTTCCACACTAATACAAGTGCAAAAGTGGTTTCCTGCACCAACACAAGTGCGAAAAGTGGTTTTTCATCACTAACACAAGTGCGAAAAGTGGTTTTTCAACACTAACACAAGTGCGAAAAGTGGTTTTTCAACACTATCACAAGTGCGAAAAGTGTTTTTTCCACACTAATACAAGTGCAAAAGTGGTTTCCTGCACCAACACAAGTGCGAAAAGTGGTTTTTCAACACTAACACAAGTGCGAAAAGTCGTTTTTCAACACTATCACAAGTGCAAAAAGTGTTTTTTCCATACTAATACAAGTGCAAAAGTGGTTTCCTGCACCAACACAAGTGCGAAAAGTGGTTTTTCAACACTAACACAAGTGCGAAAAGTGGTTTTTCAACACTAACACAAGTGCGAAAAGTGGATTTTCAACACTATCACAAGCGCAAAAAGTGTTTTTTCCACACTAATACAAGTGCAAAAGTGGTTTCCTGCACCAACACAAGTGTGAAAAGTGGTTTTTAAACACTAAAACAAGTGCGAAAAGTGGTTTTTCAACATTAACACAAGTGTGAAAAGTGGTTTTTCA
Source organism: Myxine glutinosa (assembly GCF_964187855.1). Taxonomy (NCBI): domain Eukaryota; kingdom Metazoa; phylum Chordata; class Myxini; order Myxiniformes; family Myxinidae; genus Myxine; species Myxine glutinosa. Next base: position 28,066 of record NW_027617264.1, on the reverse strand, counting down.
ACACTATCACAAGTGCAAAAAGTGTTTTTTCCACACTAATACAAGTGCAAAAGTGGTTTCCTGCACCAACACAAGTGCGAAAAGTGGTTTTTCAACACTAACACAAGTGCGAAAAGTGGTTTTTCAACACTAACACAAGTGCGAAAAGTGGTTTATCAACACTATCACAAGTGCAAAAAGTGTTTTTTCCACAATAATACAAGTGCAAAAGTGGTTTCCTGCACCAACACAAGTGCGAAAAGTAGTTTTTCAACACTAACACAAGTGCGAAAAGTGGTTTTTCAACACTAACACAAGTGCGAAAAGTGGTTTTTCCACACTAATACAAGGGCAAAAGTGTTTTCCTGCACCAACACAAGTGCGAAAAGTAGTTTTTCAACACTAACACAAGTGCGAAAAGTGGTTTTTCAACACTAACACAAGTGCAAAAAGTGTTTTTTCCACACGAATACAAGTGCAAAAGTGGCTTCCTGCACCAACACAAGTGCAAAAGTGGTTTCCTGCACCAACACAAGTGCGAAAAGTGGTTTTTCAACACTAACACAAGTGCGAAAAGTGGTTTTTCAACACTAACACAAGTGCGAAAAGTGGTTTTTCCACACTAATACAAGTGCAAAAGTGGTTTCCTGCACCAACACAAGTGCGAAAAGAGGTTTTTCAACACTAACACAAGTGCGAAAAGTGGTTTTTCAACACTATCACAAGTGCAAAAAGTGTTTTTTCCACACTATTACAAGTGCAAAAGTGGTTTCCTGCACCAACACAAGTGCAAAAAGTGGTTTTTCAACACTAACAGAAGTGCGAAAAGTGGTTTTTCAACACTAACACAAGTGCGAAAAGTGGTTTTTCAACACTAACACAAGTGCAAAAAGTGGTTTTTTCCACACTAATACAAGTGGAAAAGTGGTTTCCTGCACCAACACAAGTGCGAAAAGTGGTTTTTCAACACTAACACAAGTGCGAAAAGTGGTTTTTCAACACTAACACAAGTGCGAAAAGTGGTTTTTCAACACTATCACAAGTGCAAAAAGTGTTTTTTCCACACTAATACAAGTGCAAAAGTGGTTTCCTGCACCAACACCAGTGCGAAAAGTGGTTTTTCAACACTAACACAAGTGCGAAAAGTGGTTTTTCAACACTAACACAAGTGCGAAAAGTGGTTTTTCAACACTATCACAAGTGCAAAAAGTGTTTTTTCCACACTACTACAAGTGCAAAAGTGGTTTCCTGCACCAACACAAGTGCGAAAAGTGGTTTTTCAACACTAACACAAGTGCGAAAAGTGGTTTTTCAACACTAACACAAGTGCGAAAAGTGGTTTTTCCACACTAATACAAGTGCAAAAGTGGTTTTCTGCACCAACACAAGTGGTAAAAGTGGTTTTTCAACACTAACACAAGTGCGAAAACTGGTTTTTCAACACTAACACAAGTGCGAAAAGTGGTTTTTCAACAATAACACAAGTGCGAAAAGTGGTTTTTCAACACTATCACAAGTGCAAAAAGTGTTTTTTCCACACTAATACAAGTGCAAAAGTGGTTTCCTGCACCAACACAAGTGCGAAAAGTGGTTTTTCAACACTAACACAAGTGCGAAAAGTGGTTTTTAAACACTAACACAAGTGCGAAAAGTGTTTTTTCCACACTAATACAAGTGCAAAAGTGGTTTCCTGCATCAACACAAGTGCAAAAAGTGGTTTTTCAACACTAACACAAGTGCAAAAAGTGGTTTTTCCACACTAACACAAGTGCGAAAAGTGGGTTTTCCACACTAATACAAGTGCAAAAGTAGTTTCCTGCACCAACACACGTGCGAAAAGTGGTTTTTCAACACTAACACAAGTGCGAAAAGTGGTTTTTCAACACTATCACAAGTGCAAAAAGTGTTTTTTCCACACTAATACAAGTGCAAAAGTGGTTTCCTGCACCAACACAAGTGCGAAAAGTGGTTTTTCAACACTAACACAAGTGCAAAAAGTGGTTTTTCAACACGAACACAAGTGCGAAAAGTGGTTTTTCCACACTAATACAAGTGCAAAAGTGGTTTCCTGCACCAACACAAGTGCGAAAAGTGGTTTTTCAACACTAACACAAGTGCGAAAAGTGGTTTTTCAACACTAACACAAGTGCGAAAAGTGTTTTTTCCACACTAATACAAGTGCAAAAGTGGTTTCCTGCACCAACACAAGTGCGAAAAGTGGTTTTTCAACACTAACACAAGTGCGAAAAGTGGTTTTTCAACACTATCACAAGTGCAAAAAGTGTTTTTTCCACACTAATACAAGTGCAAAAGTGGTTTCCTGCACCAACACAAGTGCGAAAAGTGGTTTTTCAACACTAACACAAGTGCAAAAAGTGGTTTTTCAACACGAACACAAGTGCGAAAAGTGGTTTTTCCACACTAATACAAGTGCAAAAGTGGTTTCCTGCACCAACACAAGTGCGAAAAGTGGTTTTTCAACACTAACACAAGTGCGAAAAGTGGTTTTTCAACACTAACACAAGTGCGAAAAGTGTTTTTTCCACACTAATACAAGTGCAAAAGTGGTTTCCTGCACCAACACAAGTGCGAAAAGTGGTTTTTCAACACTAACACAAGTGCGAAAAGTGGTTTTTCAACACTATCACAAGTGCAAAAAGTGGTTTTTCCACAATAATACAAGTGCAAAAAGTGTTTTTTCCACACTAATACAAGTGCAAAAGTGGTTTCCTGCACCAACACAAGTGCGAAAAGTGGTTTTTCAACACTAACACAAGTGCGAAAAGTGGTTTTCCACACTAATACAAGTGCAAAAGTGGTTTCCTGCACCAACACAAGTGCGAAAAGTGGTTTTTCAACACTAACACAAGTGCGAAAAGTGGTTTTTCAACATTATCACAAGTGCAAAAAGTGTTTTTTCCACACTAATACAAGTGCAAAAGTGGTTTCCTGCACCAACACAAGTGCGAAAAGTGGTTTTTCAACACTAACACAAGTGCGAAAAGTGGTTTTTCAACACTATCACAAGTGCAAAAAGTGTTTTTTCCACACTAATACAAGTGCAAAAGTGGTTTCCTGCACCAACACAAGTGCGAAAAGTGGTTTTTCATCACTAACACAAGTGCGAAAAGTGGTTTTTCAACACTAACACAAGTGCGAAAAGTGGTTTTTCAACACTATCACAAGTGCGAAAAGTGTTTTTTCCACACTAATACAAGTGCAAAAGTGGTTTCCTGCACCAACACAAGTGCGAAAAGTGGTTTTTCAACACTAACAGAAGTGCGAAAAGTGGTTTTTCCACACTAATACAAGTGCAAAAGTGGTTTCCTGCACCAACACAATTGCGAAAAGTGGTTTTTCAACACTAACACAAGTGCGAAAAGTGGTTTTTCAACACTATCACAAGTGCAAAAAGTGGTTTTTCCACACTAATACAAGTGCAAAAAGTCTTTTTTCCACACTAATACAAGTGCAAAAGTGGTTTCCTGCACCAACACAAGTGCGAAAAGTGGTTTTTCAACACTAACACAAGTGTGAAAAGTGGTTTTCCACACTAATACAAGTGCAAAAGTGGTTTACTGCACCAACACAAGTGCGAAAAGTGGTTTTTCAACACTAACACAAGTGCGAAAAGTGGTTTTTCAATATTATCACAAGTGCAAAAAGTGTTTTTTCCACACTAATACAAGTGCAAAAGTGGTTTCCTGCACCAACACAAGTGCGAAAAGTGGTTTTTCAACACTATCACAAGTGCAAAAAGTGTTTTTTCCACACTAATACAATAGTCTAGTAGGAAGACTAGGTCCCCCTGCACCCCCCGGAGATATACTTCTAATCAGTGTTTCTAGATTGGAAAAAATGTGTAGAAAATGACTAGCTATGGCCCCAAGCTGAAAAAATGTCCCACATACCATTTTTATGCAAATTACTGCTGCAAATTTTATGCAAAATTATGCAAATTTTATGCAAATTTTTGATGAGGAGTAGAGTTGAGGGGTCTTTGAGGGCTTCATCGAGGTGCTCTCGGTTGCAAGACTGGGTCATTCTGAGAAGCACAGCAGGGTCAGAGATCATGATGTTCTCCTCCTCAGTGAATCTCTCCATCAACAGCCTCTCCATTGCCTCACACACTGTTTTGAGGCAAAAGAGGGACTTTGCGTAGGCCTTTCCACTGAGAACACCTTTGAGAGATCCACTTGTTACTAGTTGTGCCTCAAAGAGAATCTCTGCATATCCAGAACCACGCATCTTGTGTCCAGTGAGCATCCCGATGTAGTTCATGGATGTGTGGAAGGGTCCAATCGTTACTACATGACTAGCAAATTCATTTGGCCAGCGCCAGATGATGGGAAGGGCTTTCATGCAGACACCCAGATCAAATGTATTCAGGACCCATCTCTGACCCACCTCAGCAGTTGCTGCCTCGGAACGCTTCAGTAGCTCACGAACAACTGCGTTGTCTGTGATCGGTCTGTGCCTGGTGCCTGCATGGCATGGCAATGGCCTGCAGCCTGTGCCTGGGCTAGGGGGTTTCACCTCTGCAACTGGTTCTCCCCCACCCAGCAAATCAACAGTCGACTACTGCACGCCTATCCACCAACCGATCACAGACAACGCAGTTGTTCGTGAGCTACTGAAGCGTTCCGAGGCAGCAACTGCTGAGGTGGGTCAGAGATGGGTCCTGAATACATTTGATCTGGGTGTCTGCATGAAAGCCCTTCCCATCATCTGGCGCTGGCCAAATGAATTTGCTAGTCATGTAGTAACGATTGGACCCTTCCACACATCCATGAACTACATCGGGATGCTCACTGGACACAAGATGCGTGGTTCTGGATATGCAGAGATTCTCTTTGAGGCACAACTAGTAACAAGTGGATCTCTCAAAGGTGTTCTCAGTGGAAAGGCCTACGCAAAATCCCTCTTTTGCCTCAAAACAGTGTGTGAGGCAATGGAGAGGCTGTTGATGGAGAGATTCACTGAGGAGGAGAACATCATGATCTCTGACCCTGCTGTGCTTCTCAGAATGACCCAGTCTTGCAACCGAGAGCACCTCGATGAAGCCCTCAAAGACCCCTCAACTCTACTCCTCATCAAAAATTTGCATAAAATTTGCATAATTTTGCATAAAATTTGCAGCAGTAATTTGCATAAAAATGGTATGTGGGACATTTTTTCAGCTTGGGGCCATAGCTAGTCATTTTCTACACATTTTTTCCAATCTAGAAACACTGATTAGAAGTATATCTCCGGGGGGTGCAGGGGGACCTAGTCTTCCTACTAGACTACAAGTGCAAAAGTGGTTTCCTGCACCAACACAAGTGCGAAAAGTGATTTTTCAACACTAACACAAGTGCGAAAAGTGGTTTTTCAACACTAACACAAGTGCGAAAAGTGGTTTTTCAACACTAACACAAGTGCGAAAAGTGGTTTTTCAACACTAACACAAGTGCCAAAAGTGGTTTTTCCACACTAATACAAGTGCAAAAGTGGTTTCCTGCACCAACACAAGTGCGAAAAGTGGTTTTTCAACACTAACACAAGTGCGAAAAGTGGTTTTTCAACACTATCACAAGTGCAAAAAGTGGTTTTTCCACACTAATACAAGTGCAAAAGTGGTTTCCTGCACCAACACAAGTGTGAAAAGTGGTTTTTCAACACTAACACAAGTGCGAAAAGTGGTTTTCCACACTAATGCAAATGCAAAAGTGGTTTCCTGCACCAACACAAGTGCGAAAAGTGGTTTTTCAACACTAACACAAGTGCGAAAAATTGGTTTTTCAACATTATCACAAGTGCAAAAAGTGTTTTTTCCACACTAATACAAGTGCAAAAGTGGTTTCCTGCACCAACACAAGTGCGAAAAGTGGTTTTTCAACACTAACACAAGTGCGAAAAGTGGTTTTTCAACACTATCACAAGTGCAAAAAGTGTTTTTTCCACACTAATACAAGTGCAAAAGTGGTTTCCTGCACCAACACAAGTGCGAAAAGTGGTTTTTCATCACTAACACAAGTGCGAAAAGTGGTTTTTCAACACTAACACAAGTGCGAAAAGTGGTTTTTCAACACTAACACAAGTGCGAAAAGTGTTTTTTCCACACTAATACAAGTGCAAAAGTGGTTTCCTGCACCAACACAAGTGCGAAAAGTGTTTTTTCAACACTAACACAAGTGCGAAAAGTCGTTTTTCAACACTATCACAAGTGCAAAAAGTGTTTTTTCCATACTAATACAAGTGCAAAAGTGGTTTCCTGCACCAACACAAGTGCGAAAAGTGGTTTTTCAACACTAACACAAGTGCGAAAAGTGGTTTTTCAACACGAACACAAGTGCGAAAAGTGGATTTTCAACACTATCACAAGCGCAAAAAGTGTTTTTTCCACACTAATACAAGTGCAAAAGTGGTTTCCTGCACCAACACAAGTGCGAAAAGTGGTTTTTCAACACTAACACAAGTGTGAAAAGTGGTTTTTCAACACTATCACAAGTGCAAAAAGTGTTTTTTCCACACTAATACAAGTGCAAAAGTGGTTTCCTGCACCAACACAAGTGCGAAAAGTGGTTTTTCAACACGAACACAAGTGCGAAAAGTGTTTTTTCCACACTAATACAAGTGCAAAAGTGGTTTCCTGCACCAACACAAGTGCGAAAAGTGGTTTTTCAACACTAACACAAGTGCGAAAAGTGGTTTTTCAACACTAACACAAGTGCGAAAAGTGGTTTTTCAACACTAACACAAGTGCGAAAAGTGGTTTTTCCACACTAATACAAGTGCAAAAGTGGTTTCCTGCACCAACACAAGTGCCAAAAGTGGTTTTTCAACACTAACAGAAGTGCGAAAAGTGGTTTTTCCACACTAATACAAGTGCAAAAGTGGTTTCCTGCACCAACACAATTGCGAAAAGTGGTTTTTCAACACTAACACAAGTGCGAAAAGTGGTTTTTCAACACTATCACAAGTGCAAAAAGTGGTTTTTCCACACTAATACAAGTGCAAAAAGTCTTTTTTCCACACTAATACAAGTGCAAAAGTGGTTTCCTGCACCAACACAAGTGCGAAAAGTGGTTTTTCAACACTAACACAAGTGCGAAAAGTGGTTTTCCACACTAATACAAGTGCAAAAGTGGTTTACTGCACCAACACAAGTGCGAAAAGTGGTTTTTCAACACTAACACAAGTGCGAAAAGTGGTTTTTCAATATTATCACAAGTGCAAAAAGTGTTTTTTCCACACTAATACAAGTGCAAAAGTGGTTTCCTGCACCAACACAAGTGCGAAAAGTGGTTTTTCAACACTATCACAAGTGCAAAAAGTGTTTTTTCCACACTAATACAAGTGCAAAAGTGGTTTCCTGCACCAACACAAGTGCGAAAAGTGATTTTTCAACACTAACACAAGTGCGAAAAGTGGTTTTTCAACACTAACACAAGTGCGAAAAGTGGTTTTTCAACACTAACACAAGTGCGAAAAGTGGTTTTTCAACACTAACACAAGTGCCAAAAGTGGTTTTTCCACACTAATACAAGTGCAAAAGTGGTTTCCTGCACCAACACAAGTGCGAAAAGTGGTTTTTCAACACTAACACAAGTGCGAAAAGTGGTTTTTCAACACTATCACAAGTGCAAAAAGTGGTTTTTCCACACTAATACAAGTGCAAAAGTGGTTTCCTGCACCAACACGTGTGAAAAGTGGTTTTTCAACACTAACACAAGTGCGAAAAGTGGTTTTCCACACTAATGCAAATGCAAAAGTGGTTTCCTGCACCAACACAAGTGCGAAAAGTGGTTTTTCAACACTAACACAAGTGCGAAAAATTGGTTTTTCAACATTATCACAAGTGCAAAAAGTGTTTTTTCCACACTAATACAAGTGCAAAAGTGGTTTCCTGCACCAACACAAGTGCGAAAAGTGGTTTTTCAACACTAACACAAGTGCGAAAAGTGGTTTTTCAACACTATCACAAGTGCAAAAAGTGTTTTTTCCACACTAATACAAGTGCAAAAGTGGTTTCCTGCACCAACACAAGTGCGAAAAGTGGTTTTTCATCACTAACACAAGTGCGAAAAGTGGTTTTTCAACACTAACACAAGTGCGAAAAGTGGTTTTTCAACACTATCACAAGTGCGAAAAGTGTTTTTTCCACACTAATACAAGTGCAAAAGTGGTTTCCTGCACCAACACAAGTGCGAAAAGTGGTTTTTCAACACTAACACAAGTGCGAAAAGTCGTTTTTCAACACTATCACAAGTGCAAAAAGTGTTTTTTCCATACTAATACAAGTGCAAAAGTGGTTTCCTGCACCAACACAAGTGCGAAAAGTGGTTTTTCAACACTAACACAAGTGCGAAAAGTGGTTTTTCAACACTAACACAAGTGCGAAAAGTGGATTTTCAACACTATCACAAGCGCAAAAAGTGTTTTTTCCACACTAATACAAGTGCAAAAGTGGTTTCCTGCACCAACACAAGTGTGAAAAGTGGTTTTTCAACACTAAAACAAGTGCGAAAAGTGGTTTTTCAACATTAACACAAGTGTGAAAAGTGGTTTTTCAACACTATCACAAGTGCAAAAAGTGTTTTTTCCACACTAATACAAGTGCAAAAGTGGTTTCCTGCACCAACACAAGCGCGAAAAGTGGTTTTTCAACACTAACACAAGTGCGAAAAGTGGTTTTTCAACACTAACACAAGTGCGAAAAGTGGTTTATCAACACTATCACAAGTGCAAAAAGTGTTTTTTCCACAATAATACAAGTGCAAAAGTGGTTTCCTGCACCAACACAAGTGCGAAAAGTAGTTTTTCAACACTAACACAAGTGCGAAAAGTGGTTTTTCAACACTAACACAAGTGCGAAAAGTGGTTTTTCCACACTAATACAAGGGCAAAAGTGGTTTCCTGCACCAACACAAGTGCGAAAAGTGGTTTTTCAACACTAACACAAGTGCAAAAAGTGTTTTTTCCACACGAATACAAGTGCAAAAGTGGCTTCCTGCACCAACACAAGTGAAAAAGTGGTTTCCTGCACCAACACAAGTGCGAAAAGTGGTTTTTCAACACTAACACAAGTGCGAAAAGTGGTTTTTCAACACTAACACAAGTGCGAAAAGTGGTTTTTCCACACTAATACAAGTGCAAAAGTGGTTTCCTGCACCAACACAAGTGCGAAAAGAGGTTTTTCAACACTAACACAAGTGCGAAAAGTGGTTTTTCAACACTATCACAAGTGCAAAAAGTGTTTTTTCCACACTATTACAAGTGCAAAAGTGGTTTCCTGCACCAACACAAGTGCAAAAAGTGGTTTTTCAACACTAACAGAAGTGCGAAAAGTGGTTTTTCAACACTAACACAAGTGCGAAAAGTGGTTTTTCAACACTAATACAAGTGCAAAAAGTGGTTTTTTCCACACTAATACAAGTGGAAAAGTGGTTTCCTGCACCAACACAAGTGCGAAAAGTGGTTTTTCAACACTAACACAAGTGCGAAAAGTGGTTTTTCAACACTAACACAAGTGCGAAAAGTGGTTTTTCAACACTATCACAAGTGCAAAAAGTGTTTTTTCCACACTAATACAAGTGCAAAAGTGGTTTCCTGCACCAACACCAGTGCGAAAAGTGGTTTTTCAACACTAACACAAGTGCGAAAAGTGGTTTTTCAACACTAACACAAGTGCGAAAAGTGGTTTTTCAACACTATCACAAGTGCAAAAAGTGTTTTTTCCACACTAATACAAGTGCAAAAGTGGTTTCCTGCACCAACACAAGTGCGAAAAGTGGTTTTTCAACACTAACACAAGTGCGAAAAGTGGTTTTTCAACACTAACACAACTGCGAAAAGTGTTTTTTCCACACTAATACAAGTGCAAAAGTGGTTTCCTGCATCAACACAAGTGCAAAAAGTGGTTTTTCAACACTAACACAAGTGCAAAAAAGTGGTTTTTCCACACTAACACAAGTGCGAAAAGTGGTTTTTCCACACTAATACAAGTGCAAAAGTAGTTTCCTGCACCAACACAAGTGCGAAAAGTGGTTTTTCAACACTAACACAAGTGCGAAAAGTGGTTTTTCAACACTATCACAAGTGCAAAAAGTGTTTTTTCCACACTAATACAAGTGCAAAAGTGGTTTCCTGCACCAACACAAGTGCGAAAAGTGGTTTTTCAACACTAACACAAGTGCAAAAAGTGGTTTTTCAACACGAACAAAGTGCGAAAAGTGGTTTTTCCACACTAATACAAGTGCAAAAGTGGTTTCCTGCACCAACACAAGTGCGAAAAGTGGTTTTTCAACACTAACACAAGTGCGAAAAGTGGTTTTTCAACACTAACACAAGTGCGAAAAGTGTTTTTTCCACACTAATACAAGTGCAAAAGTGGTTTCCTGCACCAACACAAGTGCAAAAAGTGGTTTTTCAACACTAACAGAAGTGCGAAAAGTGGTTTTTCCACACTAATACAAGTGCAAAAGTGGTTTCCTGCACCAACACAAGTGCGAAAAGTGGTTTTTCAACACTAACACAAGTGCGAAAAGTGGTTTTTCAACACTATCACAAGTGCAAAAAGTGGTTTTTCCACAATAATACAAGTGCAAAAAGTGTTTTTTCCACACTAATACAAGTGCAAAAGTGGTTTCCTGCACCAACACAAGTGCGAAAAGTGGTTTTTCAACACTAACACAAGTGCGAAAAGTGGTTTTCCACACTAATACAAGTGCAAAAGTGGTTTCCTGCACCAACACAAGTGCGAAAAGTGGTTTTTCAACACTAACACAAGTGCGAAAAGTGGTTTTTCAACATTATCACAAGTTCAAAAAGTGTTTTTTCCACACTAATACAAGTGCAAAAGTGGTTTCCTGCACCAACACAAGTGCGAAAAGTGGTTTTTCAACACTAACACAAGTGCGAAAAGTGGTTTTTCAACACTATCACAAGTGCAAAAAGTGTTTTTTCCACACTAATACAAGTGCAAAAGTGGTTTCCTGCACCAACACAAGTGCGAAAAGTGGTTTTTCATCACTAACACAAGTGCGAAAAGTGGTTTTTCAACACTAACACAAGTGCGAAAAGTGGTTTTTCAACACTATCACAAGTGCGAAAAGTGTTTTTTCCACACTAATACAAGTGCAAAAGTGGTTTCCTGCACCAACACAAGTGCGAAAAGTGGTTTTTCAACACTAACAGAAGTGCGAAAAGTGGTTTTTCCACACTAATACAAGTGCAAAAGTGGTTTCCTGCACCAACACAATTGCGAAAAGTGGTTTTTCAACACTAACACAAGTGCGAAAAGTGGTTTTTCAACACTATCACAAGTGCAAAAAGTGGTTTTTCCACACTAATACAAGTGCAAAAAGTCTTTTTTCCACACTAATACAAGTGCAAAAGTGGTTTCCTGCACCAACACAAGTGCGAAAAGTGGTTTTTCAACACTAACACAAGTGCGAAAAGTGGTTTTCCACACTAATACAAGTGCAAAAGTGGTTTACTGCACCAACACAAGTGCGAAAAGTGGTTTTTCAACACTAACACAAGTGCGAAAAGTGGTTTTTCAATATTATCACAAGTGCAAAAAGTGTTTTTTCCACACTAATACAAGTGCAAAAGTGGTTTCCTGCACCAACACAAGTGCGAAAAGTGGTTTTTCAACACTATCACAAGTGCAAAAAGTGTTTTTTCCACACTAATACAAGTGCAAAAGTGGTTTCCTGCACCAACACAAGTGCGAAAAGTGATTTTTCAACACTAACACAAGTGCGAAAAGTGGTTTTTCAACACTAACACAAGTGCGAAAAGTGGTTTTTCAACACTAACACAAGTGCAAAAAGTGGTTTTTCCACACTAATACAAGTGCAAAAAGTCTTTTTTCCACACTAATACAAGTGCAAAAGTGGTTTCCTGCACCAACACAAGTGCGAAAAGTGGTTTTTCAACACTAACACAAGTGCGAAAAGTGGTTTTCCACACTAATACAAGTGCAAAAGTGGTTTACTGCACCAACACAAGTGCGAAAAGTGGTTTTTCAACACTAACACAAGTGCGAAAAGTGGTTTTTCAATATTATCACAAGTGCAAAAAGTGTTTTTTCCACACTAATACAAGTGCAAAAGTGGTTTCCTGCACCAACACAAGTGCGAAAAGTGGTTTTTCAACACTATCACAAGTGCAAAAAGTGTTTTTTCCACACTAATACAAGTGCAAAAGTGGTTTCCTGCACCAACACAAGTGCGAAAAGTGATTTTTCAACACTAACACAAGTGCGAAAAGTGGTTTTTCAACACTAACACAAGTGCGAAAAGTGGTTTTTCAACACTAACACAAGTGCGAAAAGTGGTTTTTCAACACTAACACAAGTGCCAAAAGTGGTTTTTCCACACTAATACAAGTGCAAAAGTGGTTTCCTGCACCAACACAAGTGCGAAAAGTGGTTTTTCAACACTAACACAAGTGCGAAAAGTGGTTTTTCAACACTATCACAAGTGCAAAAAGTGGTTTTTCCACACTAATACAAGTGCAAAAGTGGTTTCCTGCACCAACACGTGTGAAAAGTGGTTTTTCAACACTAACACAAGTGCGAAAAGTGGTTTTCCACACTAATGCAAATGCAAAAGTGGTTTCCTGCACCAACACAAGTGCGAAAAGTGGTTTTTCAACACTAACACAAGTGCGAAAAATTGGTTTTTCAACATTATCACAAGTGCAAAAAGTGTTTTTTCCACACTAATACAAGTGCAAAAGTGGTTTCCTGCACCAACACAAGTGCGAAAAGTGGTTTTTCAACACTAACACAAGTGCGAAAAGTGGTTTTTCAACACTATCACAAGTGCAAAAAGTGTTTTTTCCACACTAATACAAGTGCAAAAGTGGTTTCCTGCACCAACACAAGTGCGAAAAGTGGTTTTTCATCACTAACACAAGTGCGAAAAGTGGTTTTTCAACACTAACACAAGTGCGAAAAGTGGTTTTTCAACACTATCACAAGTGCGAAAAGTGTTTTTTCCACACTAATACAAGTGCAAAAGTGGTTTCCTGCACCAACACAAGTGCGAAAAGTGGTTTTTCAACACTAACACAAGTGCGAAAAGTCGTTTTTCAACACTATCACAAGTGCAAAAAGTGTTTTTTCCATACTAATACAAGTGCAAAAGTGGTTTCCTGCACCAACACAAGTGCGAAAAGTGGTTTTTCAACACTAACACAAGTGCGAAAAGTGGTTTTTCAACACTAACACAAGTGCGAAAAGTGGATTTTCAACACTATCACAAGCGCAAAAAGTGTTTTTTCCACACTAATACAAGTGCAAAAGTGGTTTCCTGCACCAACACAAGTGTGAAAAGTGGTTTTTCAACACTAAAACAAGTGCGAAAAGTGGTTTTTCAACATTAACACAAGTGTGAAAAGTGGTTTTTCAACACTATCACAAGTGCAAAAAGTGTTTTTTCCACACTAATACAAGTGCAAAAGTGGTTTCCTGCACCAACACAAGCGCGAAAAGTGGTTTTTCAACACTAACACAAGTGCGAAAAGTGGTTTTTCAACACTAACACAAGTGCGAAAAGTGGTTTATCAACACTATCACAAGTGCAAAAAGTGTTTTTTCCACAATAATACAAGTGCAAAAGTGGTTTCCTGCACCAACACAAGTGCGAAAAGTAGTTTTTCAACACTAACACAAGTGCGAAAAGTGGTTTTTCAACACTAACACAAGTGCGAAAAGTGGTTTTTCCACACTAATACAAGGGCAAAAGTGGTTTCCTGCACCAACACAAGTGCGAAAAGTGGTTTTTCAACACTAACACAAGTGCAAAAAGTGTTTTTTCCACACGAATACAAGTGCAAAAGTGGCTTCCTGCACCAACACAAGTGAAAAAGTGGTTTCCTGCACCAACACAAGTGCGAAAAGTGGTTTTTCAACACTAACACAAGTGCGAAAAGTGGTTTTTCAACACTAACACAAGTGCGAAAAGTGGTTTTTCCACACTAATACAAGTGCAAAAGTGGTTTCCTGCACCAACACAAGTGCGAAAAGAGGTTTTTCAACACTAACACAAGTGCGAAAAGTGGTTTTTCAACACTATCACAAGTGCAAAAAGTGTTTTTTCCACACTATTACAAGTGCAAAAGTGGTTTCCTGCACCAACACAAGTGCAAAAAGTGGTTTTTCAACACTAACAGAAGTGCGAAAAGTGGTTTTTCAACACTAACACAAGTGCGAAAAGTGGTTTTTCAACACTAACACAAGTGCGAAAAGTGGTTTTTCAACATTATCACAAGTGCAAAAAGTGTTTTTTCCACATTAATACAAGTGCAAAAGTGGTTTCCTGCACCAACACAAGTGCGAAAAGTGGTTTTTCAACACTAACACAAGTGCGAAAAGTGGTTTTTCAACACTATCACAAGTGCAAAAAGTGTTTTTTCCACACTAATACAAGTGCAAAAGTGGTTTCCTGCACCAACACAAGTGCGAAAAGTGGATTTTCATCACTAACACAAGTGCGAAAAGTGGTTTTTCAACACTAACACAAGTGCGAAAAGTGATTTTTCAACACTATCACAAGTGCGAAAAGTGTTTTTTCCACACTAATACAAGTGCAAAAGTGGTTTCCTGCACCAACACAAGTGTGAAAAGTGGTTTTTCAACACTAAAACAAGTGCGAAAAGTGGTTTTTCAACATTAACACAAGTGCAAAAGTGGTTTTCCTGCACCAACACAAGTGCGAAAAGTGGTTTTTCAACACTAACACAAGTGCGAAAAGTGGTTTTTCCACACTAATACAAGTGCAAAAGTGGTTTCCTGCACCAACACAAGTGCGAAAAGAGGTTTTTCAACACTAACACAAGTGCGAAAAGTGGTTTTTCAACACTATCACAAGTGCAAAAAGTGTTTTTTCCACACTAATACAAGTGCAAAAGTGGTTTCATGCACCAACACAAGTGCAAAAAGTGGTTTTTCAACACTAACAGAAGTGCGAAAAGTGGTTTTTCAACACTAACACAAGTGCGAAAAGTGGTTTTTCAACACTAACACAAGTGCAAAAAGTGGTTTTTCCACACTAATACAAGAGGAAAAGTGGTTTCCTGCACCAACACAAGTGCGAAAAGTGGTTTTTCAACACTAACACAACTGCGAAAAGTGGTTTTTCAACACTAACACAAGTGCGAAAAGTGGTTTTTCAACACTAACACAAGTGCGAAAAGTGGTTTTTCAACACTATCACAAGTGCAAAAAGTGTTTTTTCCACACTACTACAAGTGCAAAAGTGGTTTCCTGCACCAACACAAGTGCGAAAAGTGGTTTTTCAACACTAACACAAGTGCGAAAAGTGGTTTTTCAACACTAACACAAGTGCGAAAAGTGGTTTTTCCACACTAATACAAGTGCAAAAGTGGTTTTCTGCACCAACACAAGTGGGAAAAGTGGTTTTTCAACACTAACACAAGTGCCGAAAGTGGTTTTTCAACACTAACACAAGTGCGAAAAGTGGTTTTTCAACAATAACACAAGTGCGAAAAGTGGTTTTTCAACACTATCACAAGTGCAAAAAGTGTTTTTTCCACACTAATACAAGTGCAAAAGTGGTTTCCTGCACCAACACAAGTGCGAAAAGTGGTTTTTCAACACTAACACAAGTGCAAAAAGTGGTTTTTCAACACTAACACAAGTGCGAAAAGTGTTTTTTCCACACTAATACAAGTGCAAAAGTGGTTTCCTGCATCAACACAAGTGCGAAAAGTGGTTTTTCAACACTATCACAAGTGCAAAAAGTGTTTTTTCCACACTAATACAAGTGCAAAAGTGGTTCCCTGCACCAACACAAGTGCGAAAAGTGGTTTTTCAACACTAACACAAGTGCGAAAAGTGGTTTTTCAACACTAACACAAGTGCAAAAAGTGGTTTTTCCACACTAACACAAGTGCGAAAAGTGGTTTTTCCACACTAATACAAGTGCAAAAGTAGTTTCCTGCACCAACACAAGTGCGAAAAGTGGTTTTTCAACACTAACACAAGTGCGAAAAGTGGTTTTTCAACACTATCACAAGTGCAAAAAGTGTTTTTTCCACACTAATACAAGTGCAAAAGTGGTTTCCTGCACCAACACAAGTGCGAAAAGTGGTTTTTCAACACTAACACAAGTGCAAAAAGTGGTTTTTCAACACGAACACAAGTGCGAAAAGTGTTTTTTCCACACTAATACAAGTGCAAAAGTGGTTTCCTGCACCAACACAAGTGCGAAAAGTGGTTTTTCAACACTAACACAAGTCCGAAAAGTGGTTTTTCAACACTAACACAAGTGCGAAAAGTGGTTTTTCAACACTAACACAAGTGCGAAAAGTGGTTTTTTCACACTAATACAAGTGCAAAAGTGGTTTCCTGCACCAACACAAGTGCGAAAAGAGGTTTTTCAACACTAACACAAGTGCAAAAAGTGGTTTTTCAACACTATCACAAGTGCAAAAAGTGTTTTTTCCACACTAATACAAGTGCAAAAGTGGTTTCCTGCACCAACACAAGTGCAAAAAGTGGTTTTTCAACACTAACAGAAGTGCGAAAAGTGGTTTTTCAACACTAACACAAGTGCGAAAAGTGGTTTTTCAACACTAACACAAGTGCGAAAAGTGGTTTTTCAACACTAACACAAGTGCGAAAAGTGGTTTTTCAACACTAACACGTGCAAAAAGTGGTTTTTCCACACTAATACAAGTGCAAAAGTGGTTTCCTGCACCAACACAAGTGCAAAAAGTGGTTTTTCAACACTAACACAAGTGCGAAAAGTGGTATTTCAACACTATCACAAGTGCAAAAAGTGGTTTTTCCACACTAATACAAGTGCAAAAAGTGTTTTTTCCACACTAATACAAGTGCAAAAGTGATTTCCTGCACCAACACAAGTGCGAAAAGTGGTTTTTCAACACTAACACAAGTGCGAAAAGTGGTTTTCCACACTAATACAAGTGCAAAAGTGGTTTCCTGCACCAACACAAGTGCGAAAAGTGGTTTTTCAACACTAACACAAGTGCGAAAAGTGGTTTTTCAACATTATCACAAGTGCAAAAAGTGTTTTTTCCACATTAATACAAGTGCAAAAGTGGTTTCCTGCACCAACACAAGTGCGAAAAGTGGATTTTCATCACTAACACAAGTGCGAAAAGTGGTTTTTCAACACTAACACAAGTGCGAAAAGTGGTTTTTCAACACTATCACAAGTGCGAAAAGTGTTTTTTCCACACTAATACAAGTGCAAAAGTGGTTTCCTGCACCAACACAAGTGCGAAAAGTGGTTTTTCAACACTAACACAAATGCGAAAAGTCGTTTTTCAACACTATCACAAGTGCAAAAAGTGTTTTTTCCATACTAATATAAGTGCAAAAGTGGTTTCCTGCACCAACACAAGTGCGAAAAGTGGTTTTTCAACACTAACACAAGTGCGAAAAGTGGTTTTTCAACACTAACACAAGTGCGAAAAGTGGATTTTCAACACTATCACAAGCGCAAAAAGTGTTTTTTCCACAATAATACAAGTGCAAAAGTGGTTTCCTGCACCAACACAAGTGCGAAAAGTGGTTTTTCAACACTAACACAAGTGCGAAAAGTGGTTTTTCAACACTAACACAAGTGCGAAAAGTGGATTTTCAACACTATCACAAGCGCAAAAAGTGTTTTTTCCACAATAATACAAGTGCAAAAGTGGTTTCCTGCACCAACACAAGTGTGAAAAGTGGTTTTTCAACACTAAAACAAGTGCGAAAAGTGGTTTTTCAACATTAACACAAGTGCGAAAAGTGGTTTTTCAACACTATCACAAGTGCAAAAAGTGTTTTTTCCACACTAATACAAGTGCAAAAGTGGTTTCCTGCACCAACACAAGCGCAAAAGGTGGTTTTTCAACACTAACACAAGTGCGAAAAGTGGTTTTTCAACACTAGCACAAGTGTGAAAAGTGGTTTATCAACACTATCACAAGTGCAAAAAGTGTTTTTTCCACAATAATACAAGTGCAAAAGTGGTTTCCTGCACCAACACAAGTGCGAAAAGTAGTTTTTCAACACTAACACAAGTGCGAAAAGTGGTTTTTCAACACTAACACAAGTGCGAAAAGTGGTTTTTCCACACTAATACAAGGGCAAAAGTGGTTTCCTGCACCAACACAAGTGCGAAAAGTGGTTTTTCAACACTAACACAAGTGCGAAAAGTGGTTTTTCAACACTATCACAAGTGCAAAAAGTGTTTTTTCCACACGAATACAAGTGCAAAAGTGGTTTCCTGCACCAACACAAGTGCAAAAGTGGTTTCCTGCACCAACACAAGTGCGAAAAGTGGTTTTTCAACACTAACACAAGTGCGAAAAGTGGTTTTTCAACACTAACACAAGTGCGAAAAGTGGTTTTTCCACACTAATACAAGTGCAAAAGTGGTTTCCTGCACCAACACAAGTGCGAAAAGTGGTTTTTCAACACTAACACAAGTGCGAAAAGTGGTTTTTCAACACTATCACAAGTGCAAAAAGTGTTTTTTCCACACCAATACAAGTGCAAAAGTGGTTTCCTGCACCAACACAAGTGCAAAAAGTGGTTTTTCAACACTAACAGAAGTGCGAAAAGTGGTTTTTCAACACTAACACAAGTGCGAAAAGTGGTTTTTCAACACTAACACAAGTGCAAAAAGTGGTTTTTCCACACTAATACAAGTGGAAAAGTGGTTTCCTGCACCAACACAAGTGCGAAAAGTGGTTTTTCAACACTAACACAAGTGCGAAAAGTGGTTTTTCAACACTAACACAAGTGCGAAAAGTGGTTTTTCAACACTATCACAAGTGCAAAAAGTATTTTTTCCACACTAATACAAGTGCAAAAGTGGTTTCCTGCACCAACACCAGTGCGAAAAGTGGTTTTTCAACACTAACACAAGTGCGAAAAGTGGTTTTTCAACACTAACACAAGTGCGAAAAGTGGTTTTTCAACACTATCACAAGTGCAAAAAGTGTTTTTTCCACACTACTACAAGTGCAAAAGTGGTTTCCTGCACCAACACAAGTGCGAAAAGTGGTTTTTCAACACTAACACAAGTGCGAAAAGTGGTTTTTCAACACTAACACAAGTGCGAAAAGTGGTTTTTCCACACTAATACAAGTGCAAAAGTGGTTTTCTGCACCAACACAAGTGGGAAAAGTGGTTTTTCAACACTAACACAAGTGCGAAAACTGGTTTTTCAACACTAACACAAGTGCGAAAAGTGGTTTTTCAACAATAACATAAGTGCGAAAAGTGGTTTTTCAACACTATCACAAGTGCAAAAAGTGTTTTTTCCACACTAATACAAGTGCAAAAGTGGTTTCCTGCACCAACACGTGCGAAAAGTGGTTTTTCAACACTAACACAAGTGCGAAAAGTGGTTTTTCAACACTAACACAAGTGCGAAAAGTGTTTTTTCCACACTAATACAAGTGCAAAAGTGGTTTCCTGCATCAACACAAGTGCGAAAAGTGGTTTTTCAACACTATCACAAGTGCAAAAAGTGTTTTTTCCACACTAATACAAGTGCAAAAGTGGTTTCCTGCACCAACACAAGTGCGAAAAGTGGTTTTTCAACACTAACACAAGTGCGAAAAGTAGTTTTTCAACACTATCACAAGTGCAAAAAGTGTTTTTTCCATACTAATACAAGTGCAAAAGTGGTTTCCTGCACCAACACAAGTGCGAAAAGTGGTTTTTCAACACTAACACAAGTGCGAAAAGTGGTTTTTCAACACTAACCCAAGTGCGAAAAGTGGATTTTCAACACTATCACAAGCGCAAAAAGTGTTTTTTCCACACTAATACAAGTGCAAAAGTGGTTTCCTGCACCAACACAAGTGTGAAAAGTGGTTTTTCAACACTAAAACAAGTGCGAAAAGTGGTTTTTCAACATTAACACAAGTGCGAAAAGTGGTTTTTCAACACTATCACAAGTGCAAAAAGTGTTTTTTCCACACTAATACAAGTGCAAAAGTGGTTTCCTGCACCAACACAAGCGTGAAAAGTGGTTTTTCAACACTAACACAAGTGCGAAAAGTGGTTTTTCAACACTAACACAAGTGTGAAAAGTGGTTTATCAACACTATCACAAGTGCAAAAAGTGTTTTTTCCACAATAATACAAGTGCAAAAGTGGTTTCCTGCACCAACACAAGTGCGAAAAGTAGTTTTTCAACACTAACACAAGTGCGAAAAGTGGTTTTTCAACACTAACACAAGTGCGAAAAGTGGTTTTTCAACTCTATCACAAGTGCAAAAAGTGTTTTTTCCACACTAATACAAGTGCAAAAGTGGTTTCCTGCACCAACACAAGCGCGAAAAGTGGTTTTTCAACACTAACACAAGTGCGAAAAGTGGTTTTTCAACACTAACACAAGTGTGAAAAGTGGTTTATCAACACTAACACAAGTGCGAAAAGTGGTTTTTCAACACTAACAGAAGTGGGAAAAGTGTTTTTTCCACACTAATACAAGTGCAAAAGTGGTTTCCTGCATCAACACAAGTGCGAAAAGTGGTTTTTCAACACTAACACAAGTGCGAAAAGTGGTTTTTCAACACTAACACAAGTGCGAAAAGTGGTTTTTCAACACTAACACAAGTGCGGAAAGTGGTTTTTCAACACTAACACAAGTGCGAAAAGTGGTTTTTCAACACTAACACAAGTGCCAAAAGTGGTTTTTCCACACTATATACAAGTGCAAAAGTGGTTTCCTGCACCAACACAAGTGCGAAAAGTGGTTTTTCAACACTATCACAAGTGCAAAAAGTGTTTTTTCCACACTAATACAAGTGCAAAAGTGGTTTCCTGCACCAACACAAGTGCGAAAAGTGTTTTTTCCACACTAATACAAGTGCAAAAGTGGTTTCCTGCACCAACACAAGTGCGAAAAGTGGTTTTTCAACACTAACACAAGTGCGAAAAGTGGTTTTCAACACTATCACAAGTGCAAAAAGTCTTTTTTCCACACTAATACAAGTGCAAAAGTGGTTTCCTGCACCAACACAAGTGCGAAAAGTGGTTTTTCATCACTAACACAAGTGCGAAAAGTGGTTTTTCAACACTAACAGTGTGCGAAAAGTGGGTTTTCAACACTATCACAAGTGCGAAAAGTGTTTTTTCCACACTAATACAAGTGCAAAAGTGGTTTCCTGCACCAACACAAGTGCGAAAAGAGGTTTTTCAACACTAACACAAGTGCGAAAAGTGGTTTTTCAACACTATCACAAGTGCAAAAAGTGTTTTTTCCACACTAATACAAGTGCAAAAGTGGTTTCCTGCACCAACACAAGTGCAAAAAGTGGTTTTTCAACACTAACAGAAGTGCGAAAAGTGGTTTTTCAACACTAACACAAGTGCGAAAAGTGGTTTTTCAACACTAACACAAGTGCAAAAAGTGGTTTTTCCACACTAATACAAGTGGAAAAGTGGTTTCCTGCACCAACACAAGT
The DNA here is from genome assembly GCF_964187855.1 of Myxine glutinosa. Taxonomy (NCBI): domain Eukaryota; kingdom Metazoa; phylum Chordata; class Myxini; order Myxiniformes; family Myxinidae; genus Myxine; species Myxine glutinosa. The sequence continues at coordinate 6,634 of NW_027617264.1, read as the reverse complement.
GCGAAAAGTGGTTTTTCAACACTAACACAAGTGCGAAAAGTGGTTTTTCAACACTAACACAAGTGCGAAAAGTGGTTTTTCAACACTATCACAAGTGCAAAAAGTGTTTTTTCCACACTAATACAAGTGCAAAAGTGGTTTCCTGCACCAACACCAGTGCGAAAAGTGGTTTTTCAACACTAACACAAGTGCGAAAAGTGGTTTTTCAACACTAACACAAGTGCGAAAAGTGGTTTTTCAACACTATCACAAGTGCAAAAAGTGTTTTTTCCACACTACTACAAGTGCAAAAGTGGTTTCCTGCACCAACACAAGTGCAAAAAGTGGTTTTTCAACACTAACACAAGTGCGAAAAGTGGTTTTTCAACACTAACACAAGTGCGAAAAGTGGTTTTTCCACACTAATACAAGTGCAAAAGTGGTTTTCTGCACCAACACAAGTGGGAAAAGTGGTTTTTCAACACTAACACAAGTGCGAAAACTGGTTTTTCAACACTAACACAAGTGCGAAAAGTGGTTTTTCAACAATAACACAAGTGCGAAAAGTGGTTTTTCAACACTATCACAAGTGCAAAAAGTGTTTTTTCCACACTAATACAAGTGCAAAAGTGGTTTCCTGCACCAACACGTGCGAAAAGTGGTTTTTCAACACTAACACAAGTGCGAAAAGTGGTTTTTCAACACTAACACAAGTGCGAAAAGTGTTTTTTCCACACTAATACAAGTGCAAAAGTGGTTTCCTGCATCAACACAAGTGCGAAAAGTGGTTTTTCAACACTATCACAAGTGCAAAAAGTGTTTTTTCCACACTAATACAAGTGCAAAAGTGGTTTCCTGCACCAACACAAGTGCGAAAAGTGGTTTTTCAACACTAACACAAGTGCGAAAAGTAGTTTTTCAACACTATCACAAGTGCAAAAAGTGTTTTTTCCATACTAATACAAGTGCAAAAGTGGTTTCCTGCACCAACACAAGTGCGAAAAGTGGTTTTTCAACACTAACACAAGTGCGAAAAGTGGTTTTTCAACACTAACACAAGTGCGAAAAGTGGATTTTCAACACTATCACAAGCGCAAAAAGTGTTTTTTCCACACTAATACAAGTGCAAAAGTGGTTTCCTGCACCAACACAAGTGTGAAAAGTGGTTTTTCAACACTAAAACAAGTGCGAAAAGTGGTTTTTCAACATTAACACAAGTGCGAAAAGTGGTTTTTCAACACTATCACAAGTGCAAAAAGTGTTTTTTCCACACTAATACAAGTGCAAAAGTGGTTTCCTGCACCAACACAAGCGTGAAAAGTGGTTTTTCAACACTAACACAAGTGCGAAAAGTGGTTTTTCAACACTAACACAAGTGTGAAAAGTGGTTTATCAACACTATCACAAGTGCAAAAAGTGTTTTTTCCACAATAATACAAGTGCAAAAGTGGTTTCCTGCACCAACATAAGTGCGAAAAGTAGTTTTTCAACACTAACACAAGTGCGAAAAGTGGTTTTTCAACACTAACACAAGTGCGAAAAGTGGTTTTTCAACTCTATCACAAGTGCAAAAAGTGTTTTTTCCACACTAATACAAGTGCAAAAGTGGTTTCCTGCACCAACACAAGCGCGAAAAGTGGTTTTTCAACACTAACACAAGTGCGAAAAGTGGTTTTTCAACACTAACACAAGTGTGAAAAGTGGTTTATCAACACTAACACAAGTGCGAAAAGTGGTTTTTCAACACTAACAGAAGTGGGAAAAGTGTTTTTTCCACACTAATACAAGTGCAAAAGTGGTTTCCTGCATCAACACAAGTGCGAAAAGTGGTTTTTCAACACTAACACAAGTGCGAAAAGTGGTTTTTCAACACTAACATAAGTGCGGAAAGTGGTTTTTCAACACTAACACAAGTGCGAAAAGTGGTTTTTCAACACTAACACAAGTGCCAAAAGTGGTTTTTCCACACTATATACAAGTGCAAAAGTGGTTTCCTGCACCAACACAAGTGCGAAAAGTGGTTTTTCAACACTATCACAAGTGCAAAAAGTGTTTTTTCCACACTAATACAAGTGTGAAAAGTGGTTTATCAACACTATCACAAGTGCAAAAAGTGTTTTTTCCACAATAATACAAGTGCAAAAGTGGTTTCCTGCACCAACACAAGTGCGAAAAGTAGTTTTTCAACACTAACACAAGTGCGAAAAGTGGTTTTTCAACACTAACACAAGTGCGAAAAGTGGTTTTTCAACTCTATCACAAGTGCAAAAAGTGTTTTTTCCACACTAATACAAGTGCAAAAGTGGTTTCCTGCACCAACACAAGCGCGAAAAGTGGTTTTTCAACACTAACACAAGTGCGAAAAGTGGTTTTTCAACACTAACACAAGTGTGAAAAGTGGTTTATCAACACTAACACAAGTGCGAAAAGTGGTTTTTCAACACTAACAGAAGTGGGAAAAGTGTTTTTTCCACACTAATACAAGTGCAAAAGTGGTTTCCTGCATCAACACAAGTGCGAAAAGTGGTTTTTCAACACTAACACAAGTGCGAAAAGTGGTTTTTCAACACTAACACAAGTGCGGAAAGTGGTTTTTCAACACTAACACAAGTGCGAAAAGTGGTTTTTCAACACTAACACAAGTGCCAAAAGTGGTTTTTCCACACTATATACAAGTGCAAAAGTGGTTTCCTGCACCAACACAAGTGCGAAAAGTGGTTTTTCAACACTATCACAAGTGCAAAAAGTGTTTTTTCCACACTAATACAAGTGCAAAAGTGGTTTCCTGCACCAACACAAGTGCGAAAAGTGTTTTTTCCACACTAATACAAGTGCAAAAGTGGTTTCCTGCACCAACACAAGTGCGAAAAGTGGTTTTTCAACACTAACACAAGTGCGAAAAGTGGTTTTCAACACTATCACAAGTGCAAAAAGTCTTTTTTCCACACTAATACAAGTGCAAAAGTGGTTTCCTGCACCAACACAAGTGCGAAAAGTGGTTTTTCATCACTAACACAAGTGCGAAAAGTGGTTTTTCAACACTAACAGTGTGCGAAAAGTGGGTTTTCAACACTATCACAAGTGCGAAAAGTGTTTTTTCCACACTAATACAAGTGCAAAAGTGGTTTCCTGCACCAACACAAGTGCGAAAAGAGGTTTTTCAACACTAACACAAGTGCGAAAAGTGGTTTTTCAACACTATCACAAGTGCAAAAAGTGTTTTTTCCACACTAATACAAGTGCAAAAGTGGTTTCCTGCACCAACACAAGTGCAAAAAGTGGTTTTTCAACACTAACAGAAGTGCGAAAAGTGGTTTTTCAACACTAACACAAGTGCGAAAAGTGGTTTTTCAACACTAACACAAGTGCAAAAAGTGGTTTTTCCACACTAATACAAGTGGAAAAGTGGTTTCCTGCACCAACACAAGTGCGAAAAGTGGTTTTTCAACACTAACACAAGTGCGAAAAGTGGTTTTTCAACACTAACACAAGTGCGAAAAGTGGTTTTTCAACACTATCACAAGTGCAAAAAGTGTTTTTTCCACACTAATACAAGTGCAAAAGTGGTTTCCTGCACCAACACCAGTGCGAAAAGTGGTTTTTCAACACTAACACAAGTGCGAAAAGTGGTTTTTCAACACTAACACAAGTGCGAAAAGTGGTTTTTCAACACTATCACAAGTGCAAAAAGTGTTTTTTCCACACTACTACAAGTGCAAAAGTGGTTTCCTGCACCAACACAAGTGCAAAAAGTGGTTTTTCAACACTAACACAAGTGCGAAAAGTGGTTTTTCAACACTAACACAAGTGCGAAAAGTGGTTTTTCCACAATAATACAAGTGCAAAAGTGGTTTTCTGCACCAACACAAGTGGGAAAAGTGGTTTTTCAACACTAACACAAGTGCGAAAACTGGTTTTTCAACACTAACACAAGTGCGAAAAGTGGTTTTTCAACAATAACACAAGTGCGAAAAGTGGTTTTTCAACACTATCACAAGTGCAAAAAGTGTTTTTTCCACACTAATACAAGTGCAAAAGTGGTTTCCTGCACCAACACAAGTGCGAAAAGTGGTTTTTCAACACTAACACAAGTGCGAAAAGTGGTTTTTCAACACTAACACAAGTGCGAAAAGTGTTTTTTCCACACTAATACAAGTGCAAAAGTGGTTTCCTGCATCAACACAAGTGCGAAAAGTGGTTTTTCAACACTATCACAAGTGCAAAAAGTGTTTTTTCCACACTAATACAAGTGCAAAAGTGGTTTCCTGCACCAACACAAGTGCGAAAAGTGGTTTTTCAAACACTAACACAAGTGCGAAAAGTAGTTTTTCAACACTATCACAAGTGCAAAAAGTGTTTTTTCCATACTAATACAAGTGCAAAAGTGGTTTCCTGCACCAACACAAGTGCGGAAAAGTGGTTTTCAACACAACACAAGTGCGAAAAGTGGTTTTCAACACTAACACAGTGCGAAAAGTGGATTATCAAACACTATCACAAGCGCAAAAAGTGTTTTTTCCACACTAATACAAGTGCAAAAGTGGTTTCCTGCACCACCACAAGTGTGAAAAGTGGTTTTTCAACACTAAAACAAGTGCGAAAAGTGGTTTTTCAACATTAACACAAGTGCGAAAAGTGGTTTTTCAACACTATCACAAGTGCAAAAAGTGTTTTTTCACACTAATACAAGTGCAAAAGTGGTTCCTGCCACCAACACAAGCGTGAAAAGTGGTTTTTCAACACTAACACAAGTGCGAAAAGTGGTTTTTCAACACTAACACAAGTGTGAAAAGTGGTTTATCAACACTATCACAAGTGCAAAAAGTGTTTTTTCCACAATAATACAAGTGCAAAAGTGGTTTCCTGCACCAACATAAGTGCGAAAAGTAGTTTTTCAACACTAACACAAGTGCGAAAAGTGGTTTTTCAACACTAACACAAGTGCGAAAAGTGGTTTTTCAACTCTATCACAAGTGCAAAAAGTGTTTTTTCCACACTAATACAAGTGCAAAAGTGGTTTCCTGCACCAACACAAGCGCGAAAAGTGGTTTTTCAACACTAACACAAGTGCGAAAAGTGGTTTTCAACACTAACACAAGTGTGAAAAGGTGGGTTTCAACACTAACACAAGTGCGAAAAGTGGTTTTCAACACTAACAGAAGTGGGAAAAGTGTTTTTTTCCACACTAATACAAGTGCAAAAGTGGTTTCCTGCATCAACACAAGTTGCGAAAAGTGGTTTTTCAACACTAACACAAGTGCGAAAAGTGGTTTTTCAACACTAACACAAGTGCGGAAAGTGGTTTTTCAACACTAACACAAGTGCGAAAAGTGGTTTTTCAACACTAACACAAGTGCCAAAAGTGGTTTTTCCACACTATATACAAGTGCAAAAGTGGTTTCCTGCACCAACACAAGTGCGAAAAGTGGTTTTTCAACACTATCACAAGTGCAAAAAGTCTTTTTTCCACACTAATACAAGTGCAAAAGTGGTTTCCTGCACCAACACAAGTGCGAAAAGTGGTTTTTCATCACTACACAAGTGCGAAAAGTGGTTTTTCAACACTAACAGTGTGCGAAAAGTGGGTTTTCAACACTATCACAAGTGCGAAAAGTGTTTTTTCCACACTAATACAAGTGCAAAAGTGGTTTCCTGCACCAACACAAGTGCGAAAAGAGGTTTTTCAACACTAACACAAGTGCGAAAAGTGGTTTTTCAACACTATCACAAGTGCAAAAAGTGTTTTTTCCACACTAATACAAGTGCAAAAGTGGTTTCCTGCACCAACACAAGTGCAAAAAGTGGTTTTTCAACACTAACAGAAGTGCGAAAAGTGGTTTTTCAACACTAACACAAGTGCGAAAAGTGGTTTTTCAACACTAACACAAGTGCAAAAAGTGGTTTTTCCACACTAATACAAGTGGAAAAGTGGTTTCCTGCACCAACACAAGTGCGAAAAGTGGTTTTTCAACACTAACACAAGTGCGAAAAGTGGTTTTCAACACTAACACAAGTGCGAAAAGTGGTTTTTCAACACTATCACAAGTGCAAAAAGTGTTTTTTCCACACTAATACAAGTGCAAAAGTGGTTTCCTGCACCAACACCAGTGCGAAAAGTGGTTTTTCAACACTAACACAAGTGCGAAAGTGGTTTTTCAACACTAACAAGTGCGAAAAGTGGTTTTTCAACACTATCACAAGTGCAAAAAGTGTTTTTTCCACACTACTACAAGTGCAAAAGTGGTTTCCTGCACCAACACAAGTGCAAAAAGTGGTTTTTCAACACTAACACAAGTGCGAAAAGTGGTTTTTCAACACTAACACAAGTGCGAAAAGTGTGTTTTTCCAATAATACAAGTGCAAAAGTGGTTTTCTGCACCAACACAAGTGGGAAAAGTGGTTTTTCAACACTAACACAAGTGCGAAAACTGGTTTTTCAACACTAACACAAGTGCGAAAAGTGGTTTTTCAACAATAACACAAGTGCGAAAAGTGGTTTTTCAACACTATCACAAGTGCAAAAAGTGTTTTTTTCCACACTAATACAAGTGCAAAAGTGGTTTCCTGCACCAACACAAGTGCGAAAAGTGTTTTTCAACACTAACACAAGTGCGAAAAGTGGTTTTTCAACACTAACACAAGTGCGAAAAGTGTT